>NC_073692.1:293885763-293985763 GCF_029784155.1 Uranotaenia lowii
CAAATTTTTTTATATAGGATGGACAAAATACTTTTCATAACTCTTCATTTGGCATAAGAAAACTTTGCAGATAGGTAAAACGTATTTTAAGTTCTGAATGTGTATAAAAACATAAAAATATAGGTGATTCAAGATTTGTGGCCCATGATTCCCCACAAGCTATGATTTGCAAATTGGTTGCGTTTGTGTGACTTATTGATGTTTCATCAAAAATTCCTTTTCCACGTGTGAAAGATCATGACAAAACTAAGATCATAAGCGTATGGGCATATTTTTGTTATGCACTTTAGGTTCCCCATTGATAAAATCAGCGAGTGTTTTTTTAATTATGTAAGTAAATTTTTCTAACTTTTTTTAGCTTGATAAATAAAAGAAGCATATGATGCGTATTTCAGTCAACAATATATGGGAATTTATGCTCACGCAAAGCGACGACGATGACAGTTGGTTTGAGATTTTTACACAACACACATCTGAGATATTAAAAGTGGCCCACGTTTCCCCATGGCCCACGATACCCCACTCTCCCCTACTAATAATCCACCTATACACCGTTCACGATTTATCGATGAAATGCGAAAAAATCACACATTCAATTGCGGATAACTCATCACAGTCAACTCGTATCGCGTCACAATCTTCTACAAACTTGTTTGTCATTGTTTGAACTACAATTCCTGAAATTCTGAGCTTTCTAGCATACTGGAAACATATTTTAGAACACAAAGAGTGAAAGTATGTCGATTTTTCATACATTTTGCCGAAAATCTCCATACGAATTTCAATTCCTTTGCGCCAGCTCGTGCTTCTTCCAAATGACCTGAAACTTTCAGAAAGTCATTTTTTCATCTAAATTCACCAACCTAAGGGGTGCCGCGTGGAATATAAAGATTTTTTTTGTTATGGGCCAGTCTATTGAATACCGACCAAAAACCGTTAAGTCGAATATTTGGCTCTCCGAACAGTTGAGTTAAGTATCTGATTAAAAAACGAATACTCACATAAAGGATCTATGTGAAGATCCATGCTTTTTTATGAATACTAAAAACAAAAGCCCGCAGAATAGTACTATTCATACCATGACTGAGATTCGATCTCATGGCTTGAAACGCTATCCTCTAGATAACAATCGGCTTCCATTTGACCGATTCTTTTCAACCTTTCAGACAATAAGCTATGAACTATTTGTGATCATTTGGTATGTTAACTTCAATCCATATCTATACCATATTTGTACAATCGTGCATTAGGCCCCTGCAAGATTTTGTACAACATCCTAAAGCATCTTCTTCTTTACAGAAACCCATTTTTTCGTCATTTATTCCTCAAAATAGACCTTTTTAAAAAGATCAAACGTTTTTTATGTTAACCAGTCCAAAGATGTCTTTAAACATATTATTCGTAGTCTTAGAACATAAGTTGTGTTTAGTTTAAGACAGGGTTGAGCAACCTTTTGAACCAACGGGCCAATTTAAATTTGAAATATTGCCGGTGGGCCGCACTTAATTTTTTTTTTGTGATAATTATCAGAGCTTCACGACATTACATTCAAAAACACATTCATAACTACAAATTTTGGCGAAAAAAAAAAGATAAAACGATTTCACATGCTCGAAAACAGCAATTAAACACGGCTTTTTCAATACCCGATATTGAAAAGGTATCTCGCTAAATCTTTGTCATTTTTAAATTCTCTCAATTTCTTGTTTAAACCGATGATACTTTTCGTCATCACTTCCATTTAAAAAATTTCCGGACCTTACCACAGTGATAACTAAGAGTGTGATAAAAATATTTTTAAAGAAATCATTGACTTCTCAGCGTTGTACTTTTGATCGCTATTTGATTTTCTGTTATTTTTTTCCACAATTAAAGCTTGTTGTGATGTTTTTTCTACAAACGTTAAAAACCCTGTTTTTAAATTGAAGTTCAGTATTAGATCATGGCATTCAGATGTTGAGCAAGGTTGAAAAATGTTCAATTTCACAAATTTTTAGGCAACTATTTTCAAAACTACATTTTTGATTTTAGAAGTTTCATCCATATTTTTTATCATTTTTAATCTTATTTAGATATCATTGCGATAGGATTTCTAGAGCAATATTTTGACACTGGTTATGTGGATTGCGAATAATAAGTGAAATAACTCAATTTATCGATGTTTGTGATAAGTTTTTGATAAAATTTCTGAAAAAAAGCATCACAGAAAATCGTTAAGGATATTTTGGGTGGAATCAGAGAATTTCAGATATCTATTGTTTTTTTTCAAGAACTAATAATTTTTGTGGGTAACTTTGATGCCGGCTGATTCATGATGATAAACAACCTAAAGTCGTTCACCCAGACTTTATTATTTAATTTTCGTAATTTCCGTTAATATTCAGAAATAAAAAATAAATTTCAAGTTTTGGTTTAATTTTGTTTTTTGCCAGTATTTGAATGCTAACAGAACAAACCTTTTTGCCGAATTGGATAGAATAATTTTAAGAAAATTATCTGCTGAGCATATTTTTTATCATTCAACATTATTTTAGCTTGAAATGTAAATAATGACTTCACCAAACGGGCTTCGAAACCCCTTTGATCATGTGTAGGAGGAGGGTAGGAGTTAAATAATAAGGAAAAAGTATGCTGAATAAAAAAAACATCCCAATATTACGTTATGCAAATAAACAATACTGCATTTAAGCTTAAAACAGAACATAATAAGGGCTTAAAATGCCAGAAAAGAGTTAACAATCTGAAGTTTTCCAGGTTAGTTAATCCATTGTAGAAAAAAGTTAAGGTATAAAAATTTGAAAAAAGCTTCGCGGGCCGCACAAAAGCTTCGCGGGCCACATGCGGCCCGCGGGCCGCGGGTTGCTCACGCCTGGTTTAAGATATGTCTGTATGGTGATTTTCAAAGACATAAACATAAACAAAATTAAGATGCTCACTGAGTGCCTGTTTCAAATTGGCACAGTTTTTTTCAATGAGTATTGATTAGTTCCGGTACGTTTTGGGGGTACGTCTTGTACAAAAAAAAATGATATTTTTGGTTTCATATCACAAGGAACGAATGAAAATAGATTGAAATGGTGCAGAAGTCCTTCCTAAATACAGCTTAGTTTGAACTTTTAAATGACCAAAGAATACAAATCCAGCTGCAAAAAGTTTTAGAAGAAAACGATAACAATAGAGTAGGTATTAAGAAAATACCAAATTGATATTTTTTTTAATGAAAATCGGCCCAGTAGCATAAGAGAAGGAGCCAAAACTATGAACCGTTTTTTGCGAATTGTGTTTCTGATCCAGAAGTTTGCTAAAATCCCTTAAAAATGCTAGTTATACGTATTGAATGCTGGAAAACTATATCTATGTGTTGCTTTATCATTAACCTAATGAAATCTCATCGAAAATGTAAAAAGGTTAAGGTCAAAACTTTGTATGGAGTCGTTTGATCTGTTGCAGCACAGTTGAAATTTGATGTCGGACCACTTTAATTAAAAAATAATATATGAAAAGCTACATCAAAAACTTAAGGTTTCATCAATCCTAGGTGTATCCGTGTATTTTTCACTGTTGTTGCAAATAGCTGTATACTTCGATTATTGTTTACGCCTATTTTTGTTGATATATCCGAGCTGCCCATAAATTCCGGATATTTCTAAAAACCTTCCGGATTTTCCGGGTCTATTCGCATCATTTGCTAAATCAAATAAAAAACTCAAATCACTCTTTGAACAATTCAAAATTTCGTGTCCAAAGAAGATTTTTCAGATGAAAATTTTAAAATGAAGGATTATGTGATTTTTTATATGATACGATTTCAAAGTTGCTGCTCTGATTAGATGAAAAATATAAATTTCTAGTAATTCTCTTTCTTTTTCCTCTTGTATGTTTTTGAATAATGCCTAGATTCAAACCAGATTTGCTATTTTTTTTTAATTTTTCAAAAAATCATTCAGAATTTCCCGGCCATTGTTGCTAACTAAATGAAATGATGTTGCAAAATAAATGAGATGAAAACATGACAGATTTTTTTCGACCGAATATTATTTTACTACTCGAGACACCTGTAGACAAAATAGAAAATATGGAAAAAATGTTTGTAAAAATTTTGAAGAGATATTCTGACGAAATTTAAAAAAAAGACAAAATTGAGAAAAATAACATATATGACTTACATTCAATAAATTACATAAGTAAAAAAGGTTTACAAAAAGTACAAACATTCCAAAAATTACTAAAAATAATCAAAAATTTTAAATAAAAAAAGAGAAAAATATAAAAAAGACAAATTAAAAAAAAATTACATAAATAACAAAAATTACAAAATTTACAGGAACTACAAACAATAGTAAAAATTACTAAATAATGAAAATGACTGAATTGACAAACTTATAATTAATGTAATTTCGTAATTCAATTTCTAATTTCTATAGCTTTTCGTGAACTTTTTTTCGTAATTTTTAAACGTTTTTTTTTGTCTAATATATAAAAAATTATTGAAAAATCTGTGTATTTTACCATATTTATAAATTTTGTTTGGGGTTTTTTATTTCGTATTAATCTATGTTCAAATGAGTTTATAAAATGTCATAACGCATTCATTAACCGTGATCATGAAATAAATTTCCAACATATTATCACACATAGCAGCGGCCTGAGAATCAAATCGAATATACCATCAGGATAATAATCTTTTCTTCATTCAATTCAAAATTTGATCAAATAATGGGAAAAATAATTCACTGGAAAAGTAATATGTAGTTCAATTGTGTTTACGCAAAGTTTGATATCATTTAGTCAAATCAAGGTAAACGATGCTTGACCGATTGGTTTAAAAATTTTAAAAAAGTTTTTTATTTTGTTCATATTAAATATAAATTCCAAAGAAACTTATACCAAGATACCTATTATCCATAGTTTATTTTTTTGAAATTAAGTATTGATCTTTTCTAATCATAGAAACAATATTAATAGTATACTTAGATATATGAAAAGCATAAGGAAGGCAAATACATAATTTATTAAGACGACATTTTCTCATGGCACATGGCATCTTCGAAAATTTGGCACATTATAGAGGAGAGTCTCCCCTATCCAAATCACTTCCAACAACTTTTTTTTTTGAAGATTTGTGAACAAAATACAGAGAAGAAGAGTCTTTTTTCATAGATTCCGATTTTTTTCAAAAGTTAAAAAAAAACACCGTGAAGAGTTTATGCGATTTTTTTCTTTATGATGGATGTTCTCTGGAAGCTATAAATTTTAATACTATAGCAGAAATGACAGTTGTTTAAAAAAATGTTGCTTAGTAAAAATTGTTGTCTTTCAAGACCTAAAAACTAGTATTCACTAACTTTTAAAACGTTTTCAACATTTATACCCAAATTTTTATTTTCAGATCTACATTTCGAAAGCATGTTTGTAGTGACTGTAAAATACTTTGATTTTGAAAGAAAAATAAAATTTATCAGAACAAAAATATTACGACAGCTGCCTTGGATTATAAAGAAATCAAATCAATCTAAACTGACCGGCAGCATAAGATGCAAAACTTTAGCAGCGTTGTGTTGGTTATGAAAAATCTTGTCTATTTTTGCCAGATTTTTAAGTTAACGTGTGTTTGAGATATTTACGATGCAAAAAGACATGGTAAAAATAATTTTGCACAAATTTGGGCCTTTTGCGCCTCGAAAATTCTTCATTGTCGACTTTAAAACTCATGAACTGTTATTTTTTTCTGATTTTTTTTGGAACAAATGGTTAAGAAGTATAAGGAGGATTTAAGAGATCAAATTCTTCGAGATGCCTACTCATGCAAAGGTTCCAACTAGATTCCAATTGCTTTTTCCAGGTGAGTTTGTGTAAAATATCATGATTTTGCAAAGGTTTTGCTTATGGGGTAAAAATAATAGATCAATACATGAGTTAAAAAAGTGTGCAAAGATATAAAAGAGATTTTATGAAAAAGTAAGAGTATTTCTTGAAATCATTGATTAATATTGTTTCTATATTTTTACATGAAATGTCATATTAACACCTTTATTTCCTCCATAAAAAGTTTTTCGATCAAATGAATAGTTTTTAAAATACACACGTTTGTAACTATCCGGATTTTACATGATCATAGCCTTATATGAATCTACATGATCCAAATAATGAATTTGACATGTACTAAAAATGATGCCAATTCACACATATTCCAATAATTTAACCAAGATTGCCAGATTGCTCGGATATTTAATACAAAATTTGGGAACAGTCCGGCCCGGCCCGGTTGCCCGGATTTTGCCCGGATTTTGCCCGAATTTTCCACTTTTTTTGGCAAATCGAAAAAAAAACAAATTGTCCTTAAAAACTTTTTCATATATGCCTCCATAACGAATATTTTTGAGCAAATTTTATAAAAATAATCATGAAAGGTTTTATGGAAGCCTAAAATACGATTTAAAATGTTTCGATAAGTTTTGATAAAAAAAATTTTTTTTTTTGATTTTTTTGAGTAATTTCTGGGTTTTGACAAAATTTGCCGGATTTTGCCAGGTTTTTATATAAAATTTCTCGAATTTGTCCGGTCCGGAAAGGTGCTGAAAAAAATTCTGGAAATCTTAGTTTAACCCCCATTATAATTGATTTTTTTTTTCAGCAGAATCAACCTTACGATCCGCGATTCAAATGTATGCTGGCACAAATCTGCTAATAGTTTTCAAATCAACACCAGCCCCCATTTCCTGATTTAGTTCGGAACCGATTTGTTCCGGCAAGGTTGCCGTCTTCTTATTTTCACGCTAAATCGAGCAGCAAGATGTTGTAAAAATCATTAATTTAAAAACAGCAGTAACAGCAACAGTAGTATCCTTCAATGCTCTTGTTCTACTAGACGGCTACCAACCAGCTGTGTGCAGATTTGTGCAGAATCACTCTAGAAACATGTTATGGCAAAGGGTTTATTATGCATTTCGAATTTTCTGCTACTAACTAACAAACCTAACCTAACCCAAGAAGCCCGGAGCGTGCCAGAGATTGTTTTAATCCATTTCCGTTGACTATAGCTATACCCCAGCTAAGTATAACTGACTGACTGACTGACTGTTATTAATATTAAGAGATGGGGCGTGGGGCAGATTGAAGAGATAAGTGCCACTTGTTTTAAGCTTCAAACAACTGTTCTTATTACTACCGTCAACACACTATTCGTGGAGGTACTCCGCGTTCGCGTGTTTCCATCAGATCGTGAATACATAGGCTGCCTCCTAGGGAGCAATCAATGCCCATTCTGTCGCGGTGTCTTTTTCCATCTCATTGATCTCTATCGCTGATAGGGTAAACGAAGATTATTGGCCACTTGAACTTGCTCTAACTGACTGTTGCAGATTATTGAATTAGCTTGAAGCGGGTTGGACTGCGGAACGAACACCTTCTCGGTTATCTCGTTAACAATAAACCTCGATGTTGCAATTCCAATTAGCCTTGAAATTATGCAGCTGTTTTCTTCGAATCAGCTAAGTTTGAATTTGGGAATTTCAACCCTCTAGAATCCATATGATTCATTTCCATTCTATTTACAAACATTTTTAAACGAAATCCATTCGATTGAAAACAATACCTTTAACCGGGCATTTTATTAAGCAAAATAACAAATTCCGTCAACCACACGTAGTATTAAATACCATCCTTGTCCGCATAAGGTAATCTGTCCATTAGTAGAAATATGGTTGACAGACGGATGAAGACAGATTGTTGGTCCAAATCTTAGGTTTTGACCATTCGGCGAAATGTTTATTTGGCCTAATGTCAAATCGGTCTAAAATTTATCTCGTAAGGCCTAACTTCCATATGGATAGTCTATAGTGAATTCAACCTAAGATCCATTCGGTCTCTCGTCTTTACGGCCGTATACGTATTCGGTATTATGTGTGACCATTTGACCTTATGGCTCATTTGGATCAGTGGATTATTTGGCCTAAAAAATCGGTTTAACGATCATCGGCCGATCAACCTTCGTCGTAACGACATTCGATCTATTGGTAATAATATCTGGCGAATGATTCAGCATTTGTATGTTATTAATCTAAAAATGAGCTAGGAATCGTTAGAAATTAATACTTGATACTATATACTTTGTTTGCCAGCCGCCTTAAGACCTAGAAAGCCTAAATTTGGCATAAAAGATTGTTATGGGTAGGAAAGCGGGTAAATGTGGTTAAAAAAATACGAAAATGCATGAATTTCTTTAAAAATTCAGAAATTTTCCTCGTCGAAAGACCTTTGAATTTTTAAAAATTTTCACTCCGTGGGAATGTTTCCCAAAAAATTGCAATCAAATTTCTAATTGGGGTGATCAATTTTCCAATAGGCGCTTCAGAAACGTTAAACTTGTTCTCGCAGTCTTACTTTGTTATCTTTCGTTTGACATTATAACTATTATTTAATGTTAAACCTATTATTATAACTATTATTTAATGTTAAACCTCTTAAGCACAATTTTTTTTCACTGAAAAAGTCTGAGAGGTTTAGCCTTTTGATTACATACCACTTAAGTTCTACGAATGACTTTATCGTCACGGAAACATTTTTTCATTTCTTTTTCTCCAAAAATTGCAAACTCACATGGACTAAATAACTTAAATTCAGATGCAGTTGCAACTTTAAACTTTTTAATGATTTGTTGTCCTTTTTCTAAAACCGACCTTTAGACGTGTTTTACATTTCTTCTTTTTTACCTTACAAAGATTTTTTTAAAGAAAATCCTGAATAGTGAAAGACCTAACTTTCAATAGTCAATTTAGATCGATTTTAGATTTTTCAAAAAATAGGCACATTTTGAGTTTTTTCATGTTAAGGTTTTCTCAGATGTAGCTATTGACAACTGCTTGTCAAACAGTTGCCAATATTATGGATTGTTTGATTAACATATTTTGAATTATTCTGCGCAAAAAAGAGGTTAAAATAGGTAAAGGTTAAATTCATAAAGTAACAAATTGAAAACGAACTTGTATAACATGTAGTTGTTATTTTTATCGTAAGTTGCCTATAAGGTTTTCTGTAGCTCGAAATATTTTCATGGTCGAAGGTAAATCATAAATCCAAAATAAAAATGTAGTAACAAATCTTTGATTTCAGAATACAAGCGAGTAAATGAAATCGAAAAAAAGAAATAAAATTTTAATTTCAGTATCATAAATCAGATTTGGATTTCATTATCAGTCATTATTCAACAATTAGTTATGAAATTCGAAAAAGAATAGTATCATGAAATTTATATGTGTGTGATCGTTTTAAATTTAAATATAACCATTATCACAATAAAACAATCTAATATTGAATTTTGTTTCCGAACTCGGCTGAGTTTCAAGCTCCACACCAATCATCACCAAAATTACTCGCAGCTACTCGTGAAAGTTGATCATTTAATCAAAACCTTTATTTTCAATGTCTTTGTAAAATTTTACAGGTTTTTCCAAAAAAATGCACAAATCGGATATCGGGTTCCATACAAAAATTGATTTCGGTGGAACGCAGAATTTTGCATGAAGGCAGTCGAAAATGGTTTTTGTATGGAAACACGCAAAACACCTAAAACATATGCTAGTTGTGTTCAAATATGAGCGCGTGTAGACAAATTGGACAATTTGTTGCACTTGGTTCAAGCATCAATGTGATTTATTAGTTTTGAAAATCCACTAGCACGTTTCTGCAATAAACGCTCGTTAAGTTAACAAAAAAATAAACTTAACGTTGCAATAAGTAAGCTAGAAAACGTCGTAGAATGTTGAAATCTTGTGCAAAACCTGTAATTTGAATGTCTCGACAAATATTTAAAACATTTTATTTATGTAAATCCTGAACTAACAATAGTTAAATTTAAAAAACTATTTTGAAGAAACTTTTAAATAACTTTCAAAATAAAACCTCTGTAACTATGCTCTGAACAGAGATAGAGTTTTGTTGTTTTTTTACACAAAGTTTCATATTTTTGCGTATTCTACAATTTTGTAGAACAAAATAAAGCTCTATCTCTTGGAACAAAAAAGTTAGAATTTTCAATTTTTCCATAGTAGAATTTTAACAATTTTCGATGCTTTCAAATTATGAAGCATGTTTGAAGGAGCTTATAAGAATCCTAGTACCACATCATCATCTTCGTCATCGCTACTCTCGTAGTCGCTCTCGTCTCGCTCCATGTGCAGACTGACACCGCAATCGATGATTCGTTGATTCCGGTGGCTGATAACCTCAGTACGCGATCGAACAGAGTGTCGCCCATGTTGCATTCCGGTAACCCCAGAAAAGCAAACTGTTGTAGCTAACAAAGCCCTCTCTCGGTGGTTCCAAGAATTAGCCAGACTTCGATCGATTTTGGCAGAACTTGTCATAAATGCAGCAAAACTTGAGAACTGGTTGAAATGGTTGGCAACTAACCGTCGCCTGAACCAACTCCTCCGCAGCACCCGGAATAGCTTTCAAACATCGAAGACAAGCTGGCGCATGCTAACCACAGCGCTGATAAAAAGCATGAGAACGATTTTCTCGAATTGCAGCTTCATATACTTTCGTTCCGCTGCTTCAACGCTTTGAGCGCTCCAAAAAGCCGAAGAGCAACGTTCAGCAGCATGAGCTCGATCTGGCTTTGATGCGTTGCTGAAGTTGCTGGCAACTAACCGTCTCCCAAAACATCTTCAAAGCCACAGAAAAACCGTACCACGCGTGTTGATCGCAGCGTAACTCCACATCACGAGAGTAACCCTCTCGGCAAACAGCTTCTTCCAATCTTCGATACGGGCTAATCCTCCATCTGGAGCTTGGATGAGCTCACGCGTGTTGATCGCAGCGTAACTCCACATCACGAGAGTAACCCTCTCGGCAAACAGCTTCTTCCAATCTTCGATACGGGCTAATCCTCCATCTGGAGCTTGGATGAGCTCACGCGTGTTTATCGCAGCGTAGCTCCACATCACGAGAGTAACCCTCTCGACAAACAGCTTCTTCCAATCTTCGATACGGGCAATCCTCCATCTGGAGCATTCGGACCTGACCAATCCTGGTTACAGATCCCGAGAGTCTTCCTCCTGGCCGTCAGAAATGAACTCACGCTGCTTACCGCAGCGCGGCTTGTGTCGGCATCGAGAGTAACCCTCTCGGAACCCGACTTCCCAGCCTCGAACTCCAGTGACACCTTATGGCTGACTTGGGGCATCTCGTAGCTTCTGCGCTGGTGGTCCTCTGCGCGTGGATCAGCTCATAACTGCTGACCATAGCGCACAATCAAAGCACGAGAGTAACCCTCTCGGCTATTAGCACCACCCAATAAATCCGGGGTGGACCTCCTGACCAACGCGCTACCCGGTTGCAGATCCAGGGACTCCTCCCAGCCGTCGGGCATGAGCTCATGCATGCTAACCGCAGCATAGCTCGTGACGGCATCGAGAGTAACCCTCTCGGTCCACGAACCTCAACGGACTCGACCACTGGTGGAACCTCCGTGCTGGCCGGGGACATCTCGCTGGCTCGTGTCTGCGCTGGTGGACTTCTGACAGCTTGCTGGCCCTCTGGTCCTCTGGCTCTTTTACCCTGGCTGGCATTTCTGCGCTGGCTGCGGGAGTACTCGCTAACCGCAAGCCTTATAAACTTGAGAGTACCCCTCTCACTACCAACTGTCATTACCAACTGTCATCAGCAATCATCAATGATCAATCGCTATTATTCTCAATAGACGAATTGACCAAGAATGTGTTTGGTTCGTCAACAGTGCAGCAGAATCTTCTGCTGCTGGGATACGATCTTGAGGATCCGAAAACCGTAAGTTCAACAAAAAGTCTATCAAATTTCATCTGGGGTTTCATACAATTACATTAGAAATTGAAAAAATAAAGAATTTGTATGAATTTCATGAAAATTACACTAGTTTACAAAATTTTAAAAAAAATCGTGAACTTGATTAACTGACCAACATTTTTAATGTAAAATCGGGCGCTGAATCCGAAAATGAAATTCAAAAAATTCTCAGTAGAACCGTTTTTAAGTTATGCTCCAAATATGAAATTTTAAAAAAATTAAAAAGTTCTTGAACTTAGATTAAAATATCTCGGACAGCATAACAGTAATTTGAAATCCCTCTTTTGCACAATGAAGGTGAATAAGTTTTCTATCGATCATCCGAACACTGTTTTTGCGTTTGACCAACAGTATTGCTGATATTAGTGACTTTATGAGAAAAAAAATTATAAAAAACGCATTTTTTAGATAAAATTTTGTTTCAACGAAAGTATTAAACTCGATGGTAGCATTTAAAAAATCTGATTTTCTTTTGCGCTTAAATGTCAATTTAAAACAAAGATTTCAAGTGGTTATTTATCAAAATCGGTTGAAAATTGAAGAAGTTATGGCTACTTTTCCATAACTGAAATTTTTGGAGTTTTTAATAATTTAACGAACCGCAATAACTTTTCTGTTTCAAATCCAATCGAGTTACAGTCTTTGGGTGAAATATTTGTCTCAACTTAGGCTTTAAGAAAATCAACCATAAAAAACAATCAGCTAGTGATGAAAAAAGTTATTGATGAAAAACCAGAATTTTTCGTTCCTTGCGAGCAAAATACCTCAAAATTTTATTCACGTTTGTGACTTAAGCAACCCCTCCGTATGGTCAGATCTTCCTGAAACTTGGCATGTGACCTTCAGGTAAGCTAATAAATAATTTTGACTTGGAGCGAGTGAGATTTTTCATGTTTCATTCTTCCTATACAGGGTGGCCACTCAAAATTAATTTTTGATTTCCCGCATTTTTCCCGTCTTTTTCCCGCATGGTCTCACGAAATTCCCGATTTTGTAAAACAGAAAACCAAGCAAAATTCCTCATATTTTTTGAATATTTATTTTTTCAGTGGTATATTATCTTTCTATGATTTTTTTCGGTTATTTTTACCAATTAAACTACAAATCATTAGATTAATACACAGGGTTTTTTTTAATTTTTAAAACTACGTCACTTGAGTCGAAAATGTTGAACAAATATGATTGTTCATAGAAAAAGGGTAAGGTACACCGGGGAAGTTTGGACGTGGGGTAAGTGGGGACGATGGATGTTAAAAAAATACTGTGCACTATTTTTTCAAACTTTTAATGAAGAATGTTAAATTTATTTGTAATCTATCCAAACTGTAAAAGAAATAAGATTCTGAAAATAGCGAATGTTTGCAGCGACTTTTTGTTTATTTTCTATTTTGAAATACGATGTCGAGTTGATATGCATCTTTTCAATGGCAAATTTCTCGAACACTATCTGGCTCTTGACGAAAAACTCTAAATTGAAAAAATCCTTACATTTGAAACAACCAGTTAGGAAAAGAAACAGCGGTTTAAAATGAAGAAAAAGGAGTTTATTTTAAAAAAACTAAAATTTTGTCTCCAGACCCTAACTGGGGTAAGTGGGGAGGACTTTACACAGACTTGATAATAACACATTTTTTCCATTTTCTCTCCTTCATCCAATACCATTTAGCTATATTTAGCATGCGGATCATGAAAAGTTCTGTAAAGGACATGTTTGTTCTGAAAAAATATATATTTTCGTGTGTTGCAACATAAATTGCTCAGAATAATCTTTGAAAGATACCTTACTAATAGCACCATGATTTTTTTTTTTAATTTTGACGGTTCGAGCAATAAAGTAACGTATTAAACCAAGAAAACAAAAATTCGTTAGAAATTTCCTGAGAAATCAAATGGAAAATCTACCGTCCCCACTTACCCCATAAAGCGGGGTAAGTGAAGTCACCAGCAACAATTTACGAGATAACTTTTCTTGCTTTGCGTCTATCAAGCTCATCTCCTCAGCGGTTGTAAACAACATGTTCTGCATCGAATTGAACGTAATTTTATCAAAATTGAACCACTGCTAATTTTTTAATGGTTTTTTAAAATTGAACTACATATACGAAAAACCGTCCACACTTACCTCAGTGGACCTTATATTAATAAAAGTTTGTGTGATAATCGTTTTTTCGCAGTATTTGTTTCTCAGATATTTTTAAATATTTTAATTTTTTCGTCCATCAACTTGCCTCTCTCTGAGCGTCAGATATCTTCAATTTTTTTCGCCTCCAGTTCCTTTGCCTCTCGCTTCCGTTATGCAATGATTTCTTTCAGATTGTTCTCAATTTTTACTTTTAAGGACTCGGCATACCTCAAGTGAGAATTGCGAGCATAATGCATCGACGATTTCCTTACGGTCATTCCCGTTGTTCAATGAAGCAAGTTGAAACTAGTCGAAACCGATCCAACTCGGCAGGAAGATCCGTTTCAACCTGGTAGAATTCATCGTAGTCTATTGGAAAGAGACTGGTGATCAACTGTCAATCCATTCTACTTGTTTCGACCTATTTCGACCAAACTTCATTGAACAGACTTTCACTAAGCCAAAAATTCCCGACTTTTCGAAAGAATTTCCGGTTTTTTTCCCGTTGGATTTCAAATCCCGTCTTTTTCCCGCATTTCCCGCTTTTCCCGAATGGGTGGCCACCCTGCCTATACTATGATAAGTGTGCTGCGGTTCGTTAAATTATTAAAAATTAAAAATTTCAGTTATGGAAAAGTAGCCATAACTTCTTCAATTTTCAACCGATTTTGAAAAATAACCACTTGAAATCTTTGTTTTAAATTGACATTTAAGCGCAAAAGAAAATCAGATTTTTTAAATGCTACCATCGAGTTTAAAACTTTCGTTGAAACAAAATTTTCTCTAAAAAATGCGTTTTTTATAATTTTTTTTCTCATAAAGTCACTAATATCAGCAATACTGTTGGTCAAACCCAAAAACAGTGTTCGGATGATCGATAGAAAACTTATTCACCTTCATTATGCAAAAGAGGGATTTCAAGTTACTGTTATGCTGTCCGAGATATTTTAATCTAAGTACAAGAACTTTTTTAATTTTTTCGAAATTTCATATTTGGAGCATAACTCAAAAACGGTTCTACTGAGATTTTTTTGAATTTCATTTTCGGATTCAGCGCCCGATTTCACATTGGAAATGACCTTCAGTTTACTGAGTTCAAAAATGCTGTAAACTAGTGTTATTGGTGGTAATATTAAAACTTTGAGTAAAAAATATACACTGCATTTACTGTTCCATCGGTTTTTTATGATAGGTATGAACAATGTATCCAATTCTTAAATTTTCAAAATGTTGTCAAAATTTATTAATTGATGTGGACTTAAATGTTTTTTCATAACTATCAAATATACATACACGGAATAAAGTTTTCTGCAACAGTTTTTATTTCATTAACATTTTAGAACATTTCGTTTTTCAACAAGGTTGGTTTTTTGAGGATTTATATTAGGAACAATGCTGGGATTTGCAAAAAACTTTTCCCAGTTTGGATAGTTTTATTATAAAAATTGTGATTCCATTTCTATTATATAACCTACGTTATGCTAAATGTAACCGTTTGGTTCGTATTATCGATTATTTAATCCATTGCACTTGAGGCACAGTCAACCATTGATTAGTTAGATCATAGTCGGTGGGCAACCGGGTTAAACTATCTGTTAAGTGGCTGTATCTCATATCAAGCAGCTGTGATTTTGATAGTGGTGCGCATTCGATACAGCAAAAAGAAATAATATGCAAGTAGCAGATCGTTGAACCATGTACACCCGAGACCTTGAACAATTATGGAATCCACGGAACCGGTCGTTGCGGTGCCACCTCTCTGTATGTTAAGAGTGCAAGCGGGATTCGGTGACTATGTGCCTACTTACTTAGTTAGTGGGTACATAATTCATTCTAAACCAAGTTCGCGGGTCTAAAGCGAACCGTTCAATGGTTCTGGTTGGACAGGTCGATGCATGTTTGTAGTGTTCCACACTTGACCGTGTCGTCGAATGTCTCTAAGAAATGTCAATCCGTTAGTCCTGTACAACTGCATACACGCCGATTCTATCTATGCACTTCAAGGCCAAGACCTAATAAACGGTAGAAGGAAACTTGTTTTACCCCTACAACAACTGACTTAGAGGGATGATGTCTCCTGAACGATCAACATCATTGTCGTTTTTGTTGAATGTAATGTCGGTCTTCTAACAGATTCGCCACTTAAAGGACATATAGGCTTACATGCTTGAGATAATTGATAGAAGAAAAAAGAATCTTCACAACATGCCTTTATTGAAATAACAGTCCATACCGATTAATAAGCATCGTCCTAAACAAAACGCATCGCAGCAAAACAGGCGCTCAAATAGCTTGCCTGTTGTATGGCGGAGGAATGCCGGGGATGCTTAAGTACTATTAGATGAATCCTTGCGAATGCCATTTAGATACCGCAATGCTTATGTATATGAATATCAATCAGATCGTGATATAGAAGTGAGAAAAACAAGTTTTTTCTACTTTAACTTGGTGCAATTGATCTAACGTTCTTGAAGGTCGAATGCAAATCGGGTGACATACATTTTTGAATATCTGCTCTTTACGTGAGGGTGATATGCAGCACAATAAGTGGCTACTAAATTTCTTATTTAATTGCGTTCATAAAACTTTCTTTTATTTTTGTTTTTTATTTTTTTTTCTATTTTTCCTAACTTTATCATGATTTCAACACTCAGTTCATTTATCAACTTCAAGAAGCATGTAAGCTTTGTGTCATTATTGACATAAGGTATGAATATTAATAATTATAATTGTTCGATAACTTTTGTGAATCAGGTAAAAGTAGGTTCTAACTACTGCAGATCATCCTAGCCAGCCCACTCAAACTCCACTCCCAGAAATGGTAACAAACAAACCAAACCACAAGGGGTTCTTTGGTTGGATCTGTTTGGATTTTCCACCCCGAAGTAACCGAGACAACGGGCCAAGAGCCCGTCTCTGATTAACCCAGAACAACATTTCATCGAGTAGGTAACCTCCACAAATCAAATGGCACCCGGCAGCCACCCCCTCGTGGAAAACTTGCTGCATACATAACCTAAATCAGCACCGTCACTATGGACACAACAGCCTACCGTTCATATTCAAGTGCAACCAGTGAGCTACCGGTGATGACTGCATCTTGATTCGAGAACCCAACGCGGGTCGCCCGGGGAGCGTTAAACTGGTTACCTGTTGGAATCTAAGCGATCGACCACCGACACCGCAGAGATCCTCTGGTTTACAGGTGGTATATAGTCATGATTTAAGCACAAAACTGCTACTTTGAATCATTGGTAATGAATGGTACACTTCATTCGAATCCTACCAGAACCAGACTTTAGTAGAACCGCACGTTTTGGCAGTTGAACCTGAATTGAGCCGGGGGCTAGTTTAGAAGTTCACTACCATTTCGTTTGATTGCTGGAAAAATGCAAGGGCAGCGTTTTTGGTGGGGTAGTTGGATTGATTATGAAAGAATTGAAAGAAAAAATCAAGCGATTTAAAGATCTGCAAATCTGAATCTGTTTTTTCCCCATATTTTCGAAATAAATCTTTAACACTAAGTTTAAGGACGAACATAACCGTATTCTGTTTAACTCTAATATTTAAACCATTTTTAAGAAAAATAAGTCTAAGCCATATATCAAGGAAAATTAATCATATTCTTTGCTAAGTCTGAGCCATTTTTTCTATAATTTAGGTTTTTTAGTATCCACAGAAAATAAAAAAAACTCAAATTTCTTTTGATTTTTATTAAATTTGTGTTCAAAAACGATTTAAAAAAAAATTCAAAATGAAGAAACATTTTTGTTGAATCCTTGGATAAGATTTTAACATTGGTGCTGTTAATCAATGAAAACTTTAAATTTCAAGTAGTTTCTGTTTGTATGTTTAAGAATAAATTTAGTTAAAATTTGCCCTTTTTTACAAATTATTGGTGGTAGGAAGTATGGTATGCTTTAGGTTAAAGATCATCATTCTTTTTGAAAACTATTTTGAAGATATCTTGCTGAAATTCGACCTTCATCTAATTTGAGATGATATAAGCAATCCCAAAATTCTTGGGATCCAATCTTTTTGGTGATAGACGCCTTAGAAACGACAAGTCATCTGATGTCCATTCAGTTATTGGTGACATTTTGAAAATCAGAGAGACGCCTACTTTAAAAAGATCTTCTAATTCATCTGGTTATATCATTTCGTTGAAAATATTCGACTGAAACTTGAAGTGCATTCGACGGAAGATAGAAGGAAATTGAAGTAATCCTTTTTGTATTTCTATTAAAAACTCAAAAGAATATTCGTCTGAATATTCGTTTAGCCGAATACTTGAAAAGGCCAATATTCGGTATTAGGCCGTTTGCCGAATCCCACTATTCGGTACATCTCTAATTTAAAACATATTGATGCATATTTAGAAATTTATAAACATTTGTTGTATGTTAAAACACTGTTTTCCTGTGACAAATTCAACAGTAGAAAAGAGCTCAGTCAATTTATCCATTAGTTTTTTCGTTGTTGAAAAAAAGAATCAATTGCCAATAAACAGTTTTGTACATTCCCGGAAAAAAAAAAATCAGAAAACGAAGTATTGAATCGGGTCTGGCAAAGCAAAAGTAGTTTGAAATATTTCAAAGAACTATTGCCGGGTATTTATCGAATCCAAGAATGAAAATTTAAAGCTTAGGAGTTCGATTATAATATGATCAGTTTTTTTTTCATAACTATCTTTGAAGGAAGAATTATTGTAAATCGTGGCTTCATGATATTATTGATCCTTACATTTTATTAACAGAGAGGAACATATTTTTTGTATCTATAGCATTTTTGGTAAATAACAGGGATCAGATCCTAGACGTTCTTGTCGCTGAAGTTTTGTTGACAATGATCATTTATGGCGTATTTTTTTATTCCGTCCAATGTTTACATGCAGCTGTCATTTTTTTCTTCCTTCTGGATTTCTTCACTCGGTTCTTTACATCCGGATTGCCTTTTTTCGTGTCCGCATTGCACTGGACAGCAAATAGTACGATTTTGCTTGGCTGAGAGGTTCAAAATCGCGGCAATAATCATTTCCCCGTTCATTATTTCAACTGTTTTGCTTTCAGCCAAAAACAGCTGTTTAATGTTTTGACAACAACGTTGAGAG
This sequence comes from Uranotaenia lowii, assembly GCF_029784155.1. Lineage (NCBI taxonomy): Eukaryota > Metazoa > Arthropoda > Insecta > Diptera > Culicidae > Uranotaenia > Uranotaenia lowii. Next base: position 293,904,819 of record NC_073692.1, read on the forward strand.
TATTGATGAACTTCTCGCAAAACTGACTTTCTTCTCAGGGCGACTCCGTCCGTTTTTCGAGCGAACCTAGGTTGCCTCTAGAGCAGGGGTGAGCAAACCGCGGCCCGCGGGCCGCATGTGGCCCGCGAAGCTTTTTTTCAATTTTTAATGCCTTTTTTCTACAATGAATAGTTAGGAAAAATTCAGATTTTTAACTGGCATAACGTAATATTGGAAGTTTTTCTTTATTCAGCATACTTTTTTCTTTATTATTAAATTCCTACCACTTTGAGAGCATAATCCATTAAAGTGAGTCGGAAGAACAGCAAAAAATCGGAACGTACACATGGTCAAAGCAATTTCGAAGCCGGTTTAGTGAAGTCATTACCTATTTTCATTTCAAGCAAAAATATAAAGTGGAATGATAACAAATTTGCTCACGGCTAAAAGGCTTGTTCTGTTAGCATTCAAATACTGGAAAAAAAATAAAACCAATTTTTTAATTTTTGAGCAGGGAAAAGCCTGCGGGAGTGGAACTTTTTCAGTGCTCCTTCTCCAGTGGGCGCAAAACCTCCTCATCACTATTTATTTATTTTTTTTTTAAATTTTTCAACTTGTTTACAATAAGGTTTGTTCATTAAAACTTGTGATATATTTTTTACTTCTGAATATTGACGAAAGTTACGAAAGTTAAATAATAAAGGCTGGGTGAACGATTTTAGATTATTTATCAACATGATCAACATGAAATTGTTAGTTGTTTATAGAATCAATTGATATCTGAAATTCTGTGATTCCACCCAAAATATCTTTGACGATTATCTGTGATGCTTTTTACAGAAATTTGATAGAAAATCACAACACACACATCACAAACATCGATAAATTGAGTTATTTCAGTTATGATTCGCAATACACATTACCAGAGTCAAAATATAGCAATATAGATAATAAGATTAAAAATGAAAAAAATGTAGTTTTGAAGATAGTTGCTTAAAAATACATAAAATTGAACATTTTTCTGCTATTTCGACAAACTTTCTGAACATCTGAATGCAATGATCCAATGCAGAACTTCAATGTAAAGAAACGGGTTTTTTTGAAGCTTGTAGAATAAAAATCTAGGCTTTGAGGACAAGTTTTAATGGTGAACAAATCACAGAAAGTCACATAGCGATTCAACGTCCAACGCTAAGAAGACTGTGGTTTCTTTAAAAATGTATTATTCACACTGTTAGTTATCACTATGGAAAGCTCCAAAAGATTTTTAAATTGAAGTGATGACGAATAGTATCATCGGTTTAAACAAGAATGTTGTAAGAACGAAAATTCGCCAAGAAGTACTATTAAAAACTTGATAGAATTAAAAAAAAAAACAAAGATTTAGCGTGGTACCTATTCAATATCGGGTATTTAAAAAGCCGTGTTGAATTACTGTTTTTAAACCCGTGAATTCATTTTATCTTTTATTTTTCAGATTTGTTTTCGCCAAAAAATTGTAGTTATGAAAAATGATGTGAAGTTCTGATAACTATCACAAAAAAAAATTTAAGTGCGGCCCGCCGACAAGGTTTCAAATTTAAATTGGCCCGTTGATTCAAAAGGTTGCTCACCCCTGCTCTAGAGCAATAAATGAGCACGATGACAGCAGTTAGAGCGAACCTAGGTTGCCTCTGGTTTGCCTCCAGGTGAAAAAAAAAACGATATTAGTATCCGGGCACTTTGTTTCGGTGCTTGAATATGCAAAAATTTAGCAGCGTTGTGTTGAAAATGAGCAGCGTTGTATAAAAAGCACTTTCTTGCCTATTTTTCACACAATCGCCGTGGAAATTCCTCACTGTCGATTTGAAAACTCATGAACTGTTGATTTTTCCTGAATTTTTTTTTTTGGTTTAAATGGTTAAGAAGTATAAGAAGCCACTCTAGGATGCTCACGAAGTTCAAACCAAGCAAAGTAGTGAATCCATTGATCTTAACTATGGTAAAACGTCTATGGTTTTTGTGGATAATTGAATGCAGACCCTTTAACTATGCAGTAAATCGGTTTCCGACAGGAAAAAACTAGACTAGTAGACACCCAGCAAATAACTAAAAATGAGCACTTCCATGGATCGCAATCTGTGCAACCGGTTTTTACGAAATGTGTCAGATGTGTTCTGATGGACAAAGAAATTTCTGTTAAAACCGAATTTAACAGGTCAAATTCTTCGAAATGCCCACTCATGAAAAAGTTCCAACCAGATTTCAATTGGTCTTTCCAGGAGAATTTGTGTAAAATATCATGATTTTGCAAACGGTTTTGCTTCTGTGGTAAAAATAACAGATCAATACATGACTAAAAAAGTGTGCAAATATAAAAAAGCTTTTTTATAATAGAGTAAGAGTATTTCTTGAAATCAACGGATTTTTTTTTTACTATCATACTAACACCTTAATTTCCTCCATAGAAAGTTTTTTAGTTTAGAAAGTTTATTAGTCTTTTATTCAAGGTTTCTTTTTAAAGATGGATTAAACAACTTAAGATTTTCAATTTCAATTCTATCAAACTAAAACATATTTTTATATTTTTTCCATGAATTATTAATTGTTCGTTTTTTAACAAATATGCACGATCTTTTGTACCACTTTGAATCATCACAATCCACCTAAAAACTTTTGAAATGAGAAAAATGTTATGATCGAATTTTGAAAACCGACCAAATACACACTGACCTGTGCAAAATTACAGCGGTTTTCCGAAAAAACGTGTACATCTCAGAAAGTCGATTTTCGGCCAAAAAGTTTTTTTTCGAGATAACAATAGATCTTTACGTTTGACGCATTTCTAAGTAATTTGCCATTAAAATTGAAATTTTGATTTTCCGAATTTCCTTTAGTCATTCCTTCGATAATTTTTGAAATTTCAACACCAGATTCGACGTTTTATTCATTTTAAGTCATTTTACCTCAAAATTCTAATTTCGACATTTTCAAAGGTGATGGAAAGTATTAGAGAAAGAAATAACATAAGTCATAAATATCATGAATTTTTGGAATAAAAATACAACAGCTCACCGACCGTCGTCTAATTTTGTTAAATTATATTTGTCAAATCAATAAATCATGATCAATTATGTTTTTAAAACGCTCACACACCAAATTTCACGTTGATCGGTTCAGTATATTTTAAGAAAATTGTTCGAATTTTATTAGTTTTGTTTGCAAGCCCTCCCCTTCATCATTTGGAGGGGTTTGAAAGCATTATCAAAACTATTCTCGGTCTTGAAAATGGCTATATACCAAATTTCAGATTGATCGGTTCAATAGTTTCCAAAAATCGTTCGAATTGCGGCATATTTTAATTAATTTTGTATGGTAGCCCTTCCTCTCTTAATATGGAGAGGTTTGAAAGTGTTTTAGAAACTATTCTAGGTCTTCAAAACGGCTACACACCCAATTTGACGTTGATCGGCTCAGTAGTTTACGAACAAAATACGACGGCCAAAGCGCGATCCCGGAGGCTGTACACGACGATGCTGACGAAGTTTGACTGCGTGGTAATGGACGACGAAACCTACGTCAAAGCCGACTACAAGCAGCTTCCGGGACAGGAGTTTTATACGGCAAAAGGAAGGGGAAAGGTAGCAGATATTTTCAAGCACATGAAACTGTCAAAGTTCGCGATGAAATATCTGGTTTGGCAAGCCATCTGTACCTGTGGCTTGAAAAGCAGCATTTTCATAGCTTCCGGGACTGTCAACCAAGAAATTTACGTGAAAGAGTGTTTAAATAAACGTCTGCTGCCTTTCCTGAAGAAACACGGTTGTTCCATACTGTTTCGGCCGGGTTTGGCATCTTGCCATTACGGTAAAAAGGTCATGAAGTGATACGCCGCCAACAACGTGCAGGTGGTTCCCAAGAACAAGAACCCTCCCAACACGCCAGAGCCCCGCCCAATTGAGAAATACTGGGCTATTGTCAAGCGGACCCTAAAGAAGACCAAAAAACTGCTAAGGACGAGCAGCAGTTCAAGGCAAACTGGCTTTCTGCGGCGAAGAAGGTGGATAAGGTGGCTGTACAAAATCTGATGGCAGAGTTAAGTGGCAATTCGAATTTGGAAAAGCGGAAGCCTAACTGAATATTTTTCCTGAATTTTATACTAATTAAACTTGAAAAAGAAATTTAATTTGATTTTTTAAATAAACGATTTCACCGATTTACACGCGTTTTCCCTTGACCAAATTTTGACCGTATCACCTTTTACAACAGATCATCAAATTTTGTTAAAACTTATTTGTCATTTCAATATATCATCTCATTATATGTCAAAACGCTTACGTTTATCAATTTTTAACAAAAATTGTTAAAATTTAGTCATATGTAAATTTCGTATGAGAGACTTCTTTTTGGATTCGGAGAGGTTTGAAAGTATTATAGAAACCATTCCCGGTTCCAAAAATGCCTACCGCTACACACCGAATTCAGTAGTAGTAGTAATTCAGTAGTTTGCGAAAATTGTACTAGTTGTGTCATATTTTTATTATTTTTGTATGGAAGCCCCCCTCCTTTATGTCGGAGCGGTTTAGTAGTATTCGAGTCTATAGGAACAGACAGACAGACAAACATTCATTTTTATTCTAGATAAATTTTTAATCAAACCATCATTATCCTGATTTTTTATGCAGAATAAGAAGGTCTACAACTAATTTCCGATTAAGACAAAAATAAAAAAAAAAAGCACGGGAATCTCAATTCTATCCAATAGCCGATATTCCAATTTCTTTTAAGCACCCTCTCGCCGATCAACACCAATGAATGAACGATTCTGTCTGCCCACTGCACTGGCACGGCGCGGCACTGACGCGTGTGAGTACTCGCAAGCTTCTAACTAAATCCTTAAAACGAACGCCTCAGCCGCCGTCGTTGCTTTTAGCGATCGCCGTCAAGCCGATCGGCGTTGGTCGCGTGGTAGAGCATTTTTCAAGGACATCTCCATCTTCTAGCTGGCGGCGGCGGCTGCTGTTGTTGTTATGACTGTGCTACCGTACCTAGTCACCCCGATCCGCGACGATCGGAAGAAGGTGGGAGCATTTCTCAAGCTGACTTTGCTTTGAATGGGGTACGACGAAAAATCACTTTTCCTTTCTCACGAGATATGTTGATCTCTAGCTGGCTGCTGCATGCCGGTTTGCTGTTCTCTCGTTTGTTCTTCTCTTCGCGGCTCCTAGAACGTGGTCGCGGTAGTTCACACAGACCGGATCTTGGAGAGTTGGAGCGATTGCCGTGCGGCTCCTTCACGCGATCGCGCGAAGTGGTTGAAAAAAATGTATGTATGGTAAGTATACTTTTCTTAGTCATTTTTCAGGAAAATGAGTTGCTTGGGCAAACATTCAAAGAAGGTGCTAAACAGAGACGGAACGACCTCATAGGCTTTGCTGAGTGCATTCGTGTGAGGGTATATTTTTATTTTGATCAGGACAAAGATGGAAGCGTCCTAGAGTCGTTAGGGTTGGGGAGGGGTTGGAGTTTTGAAGTCATGTGCAGCAGGTTTTTTTGGTGTCGTTTACAGGTAGATTCTAGATTGGGCATCAAACTCAACGTTTTGAGAAAAATCTTGGCTAGACCAAGTTCAGTGTTTCAACTACGCTCGTCCGGTTCGGAGTTGCAAAACTCGAAATCTCTTTCTTGTGTTGTGTAAGAAGCCTCTTGAATCCTTGCTTTCATTCAGTCCGAGTGACCATTCTCAGTGCATCTAAACAGAAGTAAAGGAAGTGTGTAACATGTGTGATTAATTTTTTTTTCGCTACCCGTGTTCAAGTGCAAGTTCGCATTTCGCAAACGACTTAGTGCCCTAGAATCAGAACGCGTTCGGTTTGTCACTTGTGTGCGAAAGAGCCAATGTAGAATCGAGGAAGGACATAAGTGGCAATGCAACTGCCCTAGATGCACCGCCGATGGAAGCTTGCTCAATCGTTTCGGTGAATCGATAGAATCGAACACTTGAAAGGCGATTTGGAGGCTTGGCAGCAGTGCATCGAGGAAATATAGGAACCAACCCATACCAAATACGTTGTTGAAAGTTGTTAAGCCAAAGGCAGTGACAGCCCAAAAATGATCACCATGGATGTGCGCGATAATTTTACGGATATTTCCTGGGCTTCGAATTACATAATGAAGATGGCGCTGGACGAGTATCAGACGGAACAGAACTGGACCCGTCTGGTTCATCAGTACTGGGAGCTGGTGGAAGATTTGATTGGAGGTAAAAGCTAGGACACCTTTCTTTAAGTTGGAGGATCAACAGTTATCGAAGTAATTAAAATTTCTGGAAATGATTGAAAAACGATCATTCGAAGTTAAAAAATTAAAACTCAACCTGGAGGGATAAAAAAAATCTATGTAACGGATGTCTATGACAGACCTTTTCTTAAAAAGTATTCAACTGATTTTTTCCCAATATTGATTAAGATTGATGAATTCAAATTAATTTAAATCTCTGAAGAATGATATCTGATTCCGAAAAAAAATTGAAATTATTACTGTACTTATGAAGTTTGCTTAAACAATTAATATAAGACTTCGATTGGAATCTTAATGCATTTACATTACTATTTCTTGGCCAGACTCAAAGCTATCATTAAAAAAAACAAATTTCTTTAAAAAAAAAACAGAGTGCAAAATCCATTTTAAAAATTCAGATAAAAAGTAATTCAAAACCAAGACACAAAGTCAAAGCTTTGGTTAAGGACTTAGCTTCAAAACTCACAATCAGAATTGATATCTTAGAATATATCGTAGAACTTGGTCCAGTGGTTTCTGAGCTAAAAAATGCCCAAGTTTGATGTTTCCGGGTTAACCCTTCAAAGACGTTCGGGTCAATATGTCCCGAAGCGCAGATTCAAAGCATCTTAATCATCATTCCAATATACTGAGAAACTGAGATTTTTTAGAAACCCAAATATATTCTATGAAAATGTTAATCAAATTAATAAAAAAAACTAAAATTTGAGTTAAGAAAATCGGTGCATTCAGAAATGAGACAAAGCGATGCAAAGACAAAATTGGATGTACTTTTTTAAGTAAGATTTTTTTCTACCGGAAAATCCGAAATAGCGGTCAACATGTTCATTGGACCCCCACATATTTATACATCTTTAGAAAGATGTATACTTAACAGTTCCAGAAATTAAAGAAGCACTTAAATACTGCAAAGTTGTTAGAAATTATAAGCTATTCAAAAATAAAATTGTTTTTTGGGACTTTTTTTTATTCGGAATCAACTACAGATAACCTGGTAGAACAAATTCACTTCATTTTGAAATATTTAGAAACGAGAATAAATTACCTACACAGTGATTCCAATATCATAAAAATCGGTCAATTTTTGCGGCCACGGGAAAAAAAATTACAAGTCAAATTTTCCCGAAACGCAAACAGCTTTGGAAGGTTAAGATTTCAAGTCTTCAATGTGTTAAGCTTGAAAATATTTTTTTAATTTTTTCGAAAAACTCGAAGGGAAAAAAAAGTTTAAGGTTATCTTTAAAAAAAAATTAATAAATTTAAAAAAAAAATCAAGACATAGATGAAGACTATGGTCTTCATCTGTAGGAGATGGTAATTCTATCAACTTTTGTTTTCGAGATTTTTTTTTAAGTTTTAGATCTTAAATAGTTTTATTCTACTAATTTATTGAAATAATTTTTATTATCTCGTGACGTTTCAACTCTATGTAAGGAAAAAAGGATTTGAAATTTGTTGCAGCCTAGTTAGGAGTCAAAATAAAGACAAAGCATTCAAACACAGAGATTACAACTCAGATTTTAGATACGAATTTTGAACTCAGATTTTGATACTGAGAAAATAGCTCAGTTTAGCGTCCAGAATTCATGAGAATCTGAGTTAAGGAACTCAGCATTCAGGTCTTTAATTTAGGATTTCAGATTTAAATGCAGAATAGATGGTTTGGAAAAAACAAAATAAAAATATTGAATCACAGTTCGGCAGCTACCCAAGCAACCAAAAATTCGAATATCACTTAAGGAACGAACTAATAAGTTCATATATAGCTGTACAAAAGTTCTGTGGAACTTTTTTGCTGTTCAAAATGCTTTTTCGAGGTCCATGGAACTTCATTCTTTATCAAGTTCAGCCAATACTCAAAAAAAGCTTTAAAGTATTGTTTTGGTTTCTGTTTCTACTTTTTGGGAACTTAAAAGTTTGTATGAAGAAAAACAATCTACTTGTTACGTACTTCTCATTTTTTTCAAGTAGCTATCAAAGGGTTGCAAGTCTTTTTGTACAGCTCAATAGTTCGTAAAAAGTCTCTGTTGTACTATTTTGTAAACTTAAAAGTTTTGAATTAGTTCCAACGGGCGTTCAAAAGCAACTTCGTATTATAGAAACTTTGAAGTAGATTTAAAGGCTAAAATCTACTTTTTTCGAACTTCAACACGTGTTTGCATAAATAAACACATCGTTACTTGGGAAACAACTGTATGAAGTACACATTAGGTTCCGGAAGAACTTTTTAACAGCTTGAAAGTGGGAATTAAGTAGAAATAAAGAACCTGAAAGTCGTTTTAAAGAAAATCATCACATCGAGTAAAATCGTTGCCTACTCATGATGTTCATATAGGGCAACAAGTATGGATCTCAACTTTCAAGCGGTGAGCTCGGGTTCGAGGCTTGGTAAGAACATGTTTTTTAAATGTAATGTGAGTTAGTAACAAATATAGTTGATTAATACGAACCAAAATAGCAGACTTGAGAAGGCAATTGAAGGAGCGGAAGAGTAATTTTTTCGATTTTTTATGCTGCTTATAAAGTGGATTTTGAAGCTGGTTAGAAGTTGTTTGACGATTTATGCGAACTTTTTGTCAACTTTAAAGTTCGTTTAACTACTTAAAAATTGAGCTGAAAAGAAGTTGTATTAGCATACTCGATTAAGCTGATCAAACCTGATAGAGGAATGTTATCCGAACTTTTGGTTGCTTGGGTAATGACTTTAGTTTTGAAATTTATATTTCTCATGAAAAAATGAAATAGAGTAAATAAAAGTATTTTAAATCCTTTTTAAATTAAGAGAGAAACAAGAATTTATTCTCATTGAATGATGAATAAATAATAAAATAACGAATTTGTCTAATTTTTATATTTTTGTTAGGCATATTTAACACCTAATTGCATAAAAATTTATTTTTATAGATGAAATTGATATTTTTGATATGAAATTTATTTACAAAATACGAAAAAAATTTAAAATTACTAAACTTCAACTAGAGATTTAAAAAATTCCACATAACTCCACTCTAGTTTTATGTTAGATAAATTCCCACATTTCTAAGCTACAACATATTGCAAATGGGCTGCCTTTTTGCCATTTTCGGAGAACGATTTCGAACAGTAGAAGAACTTTTTTTATTTGAGCTCTAAGCAATAAATCTTTCGGATCACGAACTAGATCGATTTCTTATGGGATCTTAAAATTCAGTTTCCTCGATAATCTGTTCAAAACATCCTTATAATATTTAAAGCAATATACATTTCTGTGTAGTCTCAGTTATTAATTATCAGGAGTTATCAGTACTAACTCTCAAAACACGATTAAACCACGGTTCTCAAACATTCTTCTGAGTATTGACCAAATCATAGAACCTATTTGCTGGTCAAAATTCATGAAAACAAATGAAAACTTTAAATATATTTAGAAACTATAAAAATAAAATTTAAAGAATGCGGAATAAGACAACAAAAAAAAGAGAAATATGAAAAAAAACATTCTTTACAGTGGTTTTTTTTTTCATTTAGTATTGAAGAGAAGTGTTGGGTGTTAAAAACAACCGTTTATAGAATAAATGATAATTTAAGAAAAAACTCCTTGATGTGTACCTTTATTTCAAAGCTTTGATAAATATTTGTGAATTTCTTATAAAAATTTTATCTTATATAAAATTTCTTTATTGACTAGTGAAAAAAACAGCAATTGAAAAATTGAAAAAAATTGTTCAGCACCAGATCTGGAATTAATGACAAGCTGATTTAATTAAATTTCATTTGTGTTGAATTTTAATTGACTTTGGCTTCAATGAACCTTTCAAGGATGTGAAACATTTTGCAGCTAGCTGTTAGAAAATTCAAATACTGGGAACCACTTACTAAGACATTAAATTTTTAAGTTCTGACAATAAAATTACAATTTAGTCAATATGAAATAAATACAATATTTTCAGTGAAATTATGATTATTGAACTATTTAAGTAAGTTTCAGAGCCAAAAATATTGAAAACATACTTTTTGCCAGTTTTTCTTGGGAATTGGACCACTACTGTGGGACGCCTAGGTGATTAAAAGTATCCAAACGATTCTTTATATCTTATCAGGACGTGCAAAATTCGGATTTTTAACGAAATATTTTAAACTGCTTCGACTGAATCAAAATCATAATTATTCGATTGATCCAATAATTATTCCTAAAAAAGTAAAATAAAGCTTACCAGAGAAGCAAATCCGAGATAACTTGCTAACTCTCGCTTCTGAGTAAGCCTTATAAGAGAAACTCGAAAACTATTAATTTAAAATTGCATTTAACAATATTCCTCAGAAAATAAATTTGAGCTCGAAATTACCAAAATGTCAAATTCCAATTTAAAATTTGTAGAGATATTCAAATTTTAGAATAAAAATAAACAGTTAAAGTCCAGATTCTGATAAAGAAATCTGTGAAAGATCTATTTTTTTATTTTTAAGGCTCATTTTCAGAAGAAGAAAAACAACAAAATAAGGCTTCAGTGCAAATGTATAATTTTCATTCAAATTAAGAAAACTCAGATCAACAGATCTCGAGAACTACATAAATAAGACTCTAACTGTTAAAAAATCATTAAATCATAGTGCCGAGTTGCTGATACAATTAGTATATCTGATTTTATGGATTTTATTGTGCTACCACAAATTTGAAATTTATTGCTGTTGTTTTAGGGGAAAAACTCAATAAACAATAATAAAAAACAACTTACAAGTCCCAAAAAAACTCTTTTTAAAATGCTGATAACTTCTGACTGCTTTATTGTATTGAGTTAGGTTAATGATTTTTAGAATGGTTCAGATTAAACCTATCCAGGCATGTATTAATATGTGGCGGCCTAATGTGGAAGTTTTGGCCGTTATTCCAGAATTTCCGGTATAAAAAAATCGTTACTTCGAAAAATACATCCAATCAATCCAATCGAAAGCATAACAAACACTAGGGAAGAATGCCGCGAAGTGGTAACTTCCTTGCAAATAAAAAAGAGTAAAGAACACATCAATTAAATTTAAATGTGATTCGATTTAAAAAGAAGGTCAATTTTGTCGAGACTTTTTCAAAAACTAAATTAATTCGCTTTTTAAAAGAATTTAATGTTCTAGGGTCCGTAATGGTATGCCCGGTTTCAAACCTGAAAAAATGATGACTTTTTTTAAAACAACATCAATGATCTAAAAATAAACCCTAGATTGAGCTTTTTCTCAGCATCTGCACATAAATCGGAAAATGAAAAGCCGCAAAATACACAATCGGAAGTTATCCAGCTCCGGTGACCACCGGAAATGGCCTTATGAAAAAATCCGATTATTTGTCGTTCGGGGCATATTGACCCGAGCTCTTGGGCTCGTTCCCCTGGCCAAAAATGTTGACCGATTATAATGGTATTTCCGAAGGCACGAAATCTCCTTTTTCTTTGGCTGTTTTAATTCAGAAATCACAATTTTGATCACAATTTGTATTATTTTTACTGATTTGTACAAAAAACACATTCTTTTTCGATAGGAAGTTTTTTCTTAATTTAACCGAATTTTTTTTAAAAATTTTAATACCTCAGTTAGTTGTTCCCAATATTAAAATTTTCTAACAGCTTGCTGAAAAATGTCTCATATCCTAGAAAGGTTCATTGAAGCTTAAATCAACTAAGATATAACACAAATAAAATTAAATCAAATCAGATTGACATAAATTTCAGATCTGATACTGAACACTTTATTAATTTAAAAAAAAACTGATTTTTACTAGTCAATATACAAATTTTATGTTAGATTAGAGTTGTATAACGCACTATGTAAATAAATAAACAATTTCGCAAATATTGATCAAAATTTTAAAATAAAGGTATTAAGGATTTTATTTTTCTCAAACCGTCGTTTTTTTTCTTCCTATAAATGGTTTCTCTTATCACCAAACACTTAATGTCAATTTTAAATGAGAAAAAATCGAAATATATTCTTTAAATATTTTATTAATTTATTGTTTTTCTATATTTCGTATCCACCAACTATTACTATCACAGTTTAAAATTATTTTTAAATATTCTATTGGTTTTCATGAAATTTGCCATATGTTTTAGTCCTTCCATATAAAAAATTCCAACTTTATCTAATCAAACAAATTTTCATTCAGGTAGGTGTAAAGTATGCCTAACAAAAATATAAAAATTACTGCAAAGCAAAATACATCCGTGATTTTATTATTTATTCGACATTCAATGTAAGCAAATTATTGTGTAATTTTTAAACAATATTCAAACTCTTCCTAGTATTTCTTTGGGAACTCCTGAACGAGTAATCTTATGACTATCACCTACATGGTTTCGTGTAGCCTGAAAATGCCAGAACACGGTGAAATATATGGATAGATAATCTTGACCACTTCTAAAATCAACTTCTGGCAACTTTTCTGGGTTTTGAGGCACTGTGTGGCGGTCAAATTATTGCATGAGAAGAGTTGTTATGTAATGCCACAGAAAATAAAGCACTCAGCATACTGTCTGTAAAATCAAGACATATTTTCTCCAAAATGAGATACATAATCATATTTCTAGAAGTACATATTGAATATTTCAGGAAGACAACCATTACTACCGCCGAAAAATCGACAAGTTATAGTTGCCATATCCAGATTACTTTCAACAAGAATAGCAAATTTGAACGCAAATTTCAGTTCATTCATAAGAATGTAATCTACTTGTCATAACTGGAAGGCACAAACAATACGACTGCATTCGAAGTTCACATTTTTCTGAGTAAAGGGTTTCCAGGAGAATTGAAAACATTCTATGAGCCTTTAAAAAATTAAAAGTTGATGTGCTTTCCCATGAACCGTTATACTGCTTTTATGTTTCATAGGACATTAATTTGGAACTTCTATGCACCTTGGATTATTCAGATTTTGCTTCTTTGTTTTGACTCACCTGCTTCTTCTAAATCATTTCTTGAAACCGAAGGAAAAACGAAAGGAATCAGCACATTATGGTTTTGAAAAACTGCTATTTAAGAATTTAGTGTGCCTTAGTGGTCGCGTATCTAGCTCGCAAGGGTTTTTTTTGAAAAATTAATAGCCTGTTTTATGGAAATTTTGGATACTTGGGTGTGTACGACTTAAAGGCCCTTTTCTGATACTATGCATTCATTTGCATACAAAGTTAAAATTCGAAAAGAACAATTAAAGTTTCGAACTTAGTTCAAGTTAAAGTTAGCCGTCAATGACACAATCCGAATTTCAGCCTTAAAATTGCATTAAAAATCTCGAGTTAACCCAAAAGGGCCATACGGTACCTTCTCTCATCCATCGTTAAGGTTCCCCCATTTGCTTGAGCATAGTTTATTTTAAGATAAAAAAAAAACAGCCAATCACTACCGTGGTTACATCTTAATGTATCGAAAGTTTGATTGACTCAGCAAGCATAAGGTGAAACATGAGAAAAGGCCGCAGCAGCAAGTTCTCGAGACCGCAACAATAAAAAAGGGTCCTCCAGCAGAAACTTCTCGGCGCATACGGCGATAATTGTTCAATTAAATGCTGCTACAATGACCCGGCAAATAAAAATTGGCAGTTCGACAGTCGAGATCATTGATCTTGACGTCTCCGAAGAAGAAAGGCTTGGCACAACCTTGGCATTGGACTTCACAAATTTTCGGCTTCTTCGGCACCATGTGAGAGAACCTACCGGCTGGTTGCTAGCTGAAGAATGAACAACAACAGCATATCCGTATGAAAGTCGTTCATGTAAAAGGTGCACAACCTTTAAAAAACCGGCCCAAATCACCGCCGCAATGGCTGCGCTAATGTCAATAGCATGGCTGCAATTTGTTTTCATATTTAACAAACTCTGCCCGCCTTTCACTCCACTCTACTCCGTCTGTTTGCCCCTCATTCGGTCGATTTGATGAGCGACGACGCGGTAAGCTGATGATTTATGGGCAATTATCGTCGACCTGTTGACTTGGACCAGGCTGATCTGCCACTTTACAAGATCAGTTAAGGTTTCTTCGTATCGCCATCGGTAGCCACCAGAGACCTCTAGTCTAGGGCACTAATGATTATGTTGACCGACAACGACTTTGGCAGCTACCGATGGATTAGGGTACATCGAATTGAAGAAACAAAAAAACTCCACCATAGTGAGTCGAATTCAAATTACTTTTGAAGTGAAAGAATAATATAAATAAATTATGTTACCATTAACCATTAACTCGAGAAAAAAAGCAACACTTCGTTTTGTGAATAACTTTTGAACGCGTGAATGGATATTGATTAAATTTTCAATTAAGCTGCTTAGCTGTATAATGTGTACGTGCAAAAATTGGTGATAATCCGTCAAGTGGTTTTTGAGACAGCGTCCAATACACAGTTCATGGACTACATTTTTTAGACAAAATTAGGAAACATCCAGGAAAGTCCCAGTGGGAGACTCAAAAACTACTGGAAATCAACTATTCGACCGAAGTTCATATGATAAATCGTTTAGGGAGTCCTAGAGGATCTAACAGTGAGCTAAAATTTCTGAGACTGATTTCATTAGGTTAAGGAATGTGAGAGGTATTATCAAGCGCTTTCCGAAAATTTGAATAGAAAAAGCGTTGAAAAAGATAAATTTTTCTGACTGTTTGTTTAGCTGATTTATAAACAGGCCTGATTTACTTTTAACAAGGTAAAAAAGCTGCCCACCGGTAGAATAAACCAAGTACGGTGATCAAACCATGCGCAAAATATTTGGACCGCTAGTGAAGAGATATTGTGAAAAAATTCGTAATGAGCAACAAAACGAACTCTTTGACGGGCACCTGGAAAGTTAGCAGCCAGAAACTTTCCATTGACAAGTCCCACCTGTATTTTCCGAAGAAAAACAAGAAAAATGGAAAAATTTGATGTCTAGTACTTGAGTAGACTGACGATCTGTGGAAGCTGCAAATCAGTTAGTGTTTTATAAAAATTGACAAGACGAAAAGCTAAATATACATAGAAGTCTACCATTAAATGCGACCGTTTTCGCTACATAGCACTTCAATATGTCCCACAAAGTATTTACTTTGTTTAGGTTGGATCTGAAATCGTGCCCTCACTTAAAAACTGTAGTGGAGTGAAAAAAGTCAAATTTTTTGTTGTTGTACCGAAGGAGGACAATCGGCCCTACTTTTCATAACTTCTACCAAATTGTAAATTTTGAGTAATTTTGAAAGTCAAGGCTCAGGAAACAGAAAACGTAATCAAAACAGCCTAGATTTGGAAAAAGGGTGGTTCATAGTATACATTATAGATGGCACACGGGGTACACAACAATTAAAGCTGAAAAATTTCTTCATGGACGTTCTCTTAAAAACCGCTTGACAGAACGTAACAAAAATTGCACATATGAACATTACATAACTGAGCAGCTTCGCTAAAAATTTCTCCAATTTCCATCCATGCATTCAAAAGTTTTTTACAAAACAAATTGTTGCATTTTTTTTAGATTACTCTCCTTAATCGGTTCTTAGTAGAAATATTTTTCAGTGTTTTCTATTGTTTTCAAATGCTATGCTACTATAAGTTATGTATTTATTTGCCATATGTATGGCAAACTTCAAGAAGTTCGTACCAAAAATATTTTTTATTATGCCAAATAAATTCCACCTCTTAAGAGAGTAGTGACAACAAACTTCATTAGTACCACATTCAAGACACACCCTACCGTCACAAATCTGCCAAGAAACTCGAGTAAATCCTTGAGACGGACCGAGGAACACGATTGAACATCCAGCAACATTCGACGTCGGACCACTGGAAAACTTGAACTAGATCACATTTTACTCTTCGACCGGTTGCTTCCTACATACATATAGCGTGTGCCTTTAGCTACACTATGTACTTTTCCAGTTTTACTTTAGGTGATGATGTTGTGACGAACCAACTTGTACTAGGTTTGACGTAGTTCATTTTCGCGATTCGTGCATCGAATCACCATTAGTGATGGAATGCAGTCACGGGTGGAAGCCTAATGATGGCTGATTTTCTACACCAACCAACCAATCAACTGGAGGGTGTTCTTGATCTTGAACGTGAAAATCGTCTTCGGTGACTGCTCCTTAGTTGGTTCAAGCTCAATAGAAAAACTTTTTTGTTTTGGTTTAGAAAAAAAACTTCAGAAAATTGAATTTTAAAGGTAGAGACAATTTTTTAAGCCGAAACTATCGTGAAGTTTGAAATTTCCGAGTTAATGAAAACTTCTTTGAAAATAAGTGAAATATTTAGCACTATTTCTATGGGTCTTGAAATCAGAATCTGTACCTTCTCTAAGACGGATATCTATTTAATAATTGCTACTGATTCTGGTCATGAAATTGATACCGATTTTGTAAATAGATCAGGATCAGTTTTTGTATCAGGTTGTGAATCAGAATCACGGTCAAGTTTTGGACCAGGATGAGGATCCGTAAGTGAATCACCGTCCAAATTCCAGATCAGATTTCGCATCAGGATCAGAATAAGGTTTCGGATTAATATCCTTATCCGGATCAGGATCTGAATCGACAACAGTAACAGTAATTTTGTTGCCTAAAAGATACGAAGTTTCGTTCTTTGACAAAGTTGTTCAGCGGAAAATTTCCTTTAGAGAATTTATAAATTGGCACAAAAACCATTAGCAGGCTCAATTCCACAGAAGAACCAAAACGATGTTCATTTTTCAGTGCAAAATATTCAATTTTCCCATAATAACTTAAAAGTTGAAATTTACTCATGTAAACGTTACTTAAAAATTCTGCAAAAAATCATGGATGAGTTTCGAATCAAAAGGAAGCTTTAAAGACCCCAGGGTTTGAGAAATTCAAAAACGACCCGAAATCGAATCAGCCAGGACAATCGAATCACAACACAAGGTTCGTGATTACACATTGATTATTTTTTGCATCTTGGAAATAATCAGTGGATTCGTTATAATGTTCATTATGTTATTGAAAAGGAAAAAAAATAAAAAAATGGTGGGGAATCAATACTAAAGGAAAACCTTCAATTATGACCCTTAGGATAACTGTAATGCCCCAGTCATTCCGAAGTTTCGAGTAAGAATATCGTTTATGGTCATGTCAAATTCAAACTGAAGAATCTGAGGAAATTTAACGAGAATTTGTGTTCCTGACCAACAGCACAAGTCAAGATATTCCTTGTAAGATATTTGTGCTCATTATGCCGAGTTCATTTTACTGCAGCAGTAATTGTTAACTTCTTCCGTCCCTGAAATTTAAACCTCTCACAGTTCCTGGAATGTAAATTTGACACTCTTGATAAAAACCGCTATATCTCTCTTGTTTCTCTGCCGAATTTTACAAAATTTATTGTTTTGGAAACCTTGTAATGTAGATAACTAATATTTTATTCAGCTACGACACTTCAATTTTCTGTTGTTCAAAGTCTAAGATAAAAGAAACCGTAAAACCATTATTCGGAAAAAAAATAATATAGATCAGCTACGGAATACTAAAAAAAAATCATTTAGTGTCCAAGAAAGCTGAAGTTAGAAGTTACAAGAATATTTTGTTTAAATATACAAGGATATTTTTTTTTTGAATTTTTTAAAAATACTGACTGCAAACAATGCAAATAAGTGGTCCAAACCCGTTGGGGAATTAAGGGCATAATGGCCACCTTAAGAAGTACGCTAATTCAACCATAGAAAACAGCTTTAATTTGTGAGTTACTTCATTGTATCGTGTTCAGACACTAAATAAGTCTATTTCCTAACTGGCTAAAACCTCGAAAAAGTAGATAAAAACGTTGAAAAATGCATTTTAAATTTTTTTTTGCCAAAAAACTGAAAATCAGTAACTGTATGGTCATAATGAGAAACCCCATCGGGGCAGTATAAGCACCATTAATCGGGGCGCGATGAGCATTTTCTGCCTTATAATTTAGCAGCGAATTCAACTCGATGAAGTCAACTGAATTATAGAGCTACAGCTTGACTTGTTTCATTTGACGATTTGTTAGGTGTCGGAAACTCGATCCCTTGTCAAGTTGATTTATTTTTTCATTTACCGTTCGAAAATCGCTTCGGCCAGGAATCGAATCCGAGCCTTCTGATTACTTCTCCAACACCTAATGAATACAGTGAGCGAATTAAGAAGATTACCAATATGAGTTTTGCTTGTGAAAATATGAATGATTGAAAATCATAAAAATTTGTTTCTACAGTTTGTTTTAAAATGTTCAACGGATTAATCAAGCATACATTTACTTTTTTTTTAATGATGCAATTGGCGTAGAGGACCAAAAATATGAAAAAAAGGGTGCGAAATAAGAATATTATCACTTAATTTTTTCTACAGAAACCTTCTTAAAATTAACTTTACAAAAGTTATGCGCTTCTACAAAGTAAATTCTAAGAAATAAAAAAATACTTTTTTTTGTAGAGAAATGAATCCAACTTAGATGAAATTTCAGGGACTAGATAAGAGAAAATCGATGTTGAAAAACATGCGAAAAAAATTTTTCGCATGTTTTTCAACATCGATTTTTTTTTATCTAGTCCCTGAAATTTCATCTAAGTTGGATTCATTTCTCTACAAAAAAAAAGTTTCGCTGACTGAATGTTTGAGTCAAGACCCATCTCTGAGTCGCAGTTTAAAAATAGAAATAAGGCGGTGCCAAACACCGAAATTGGCTGGATATCCAAATACGGCAAACGCATCATTTCTCATCATAACTGACAACCCGTGCAGGATATGAGAAGGCAATGCAAATCTTGCCGTGCTCAAAAATGTCCAAACTTGATTCCAACTACCGTAAGATGAAATGATGGGAATAGAAATAGACCAAGAAAAATGATTATGATCACATGGGAGAACTATTCCCTTCATTCCGATAGACATCGACACTCAACCAGTATAATATTCATACGTCAGGTTGGTCTCCTGTAGTAGAATGTTAATACATGGACCCCGGAGAGGCGCAAGATGTGGGTTCAAGTCCTACCGGGAGACAAGGCGAATTTTTTCGCATGTTTTTCAACATCGATTTTCTCTTATCTAGTCCCTGAAATGTCATCTAAGTTGGATTCATTTCTCTACAAAAAAAAAAGTTTGCTGACTGAATGTTTGAGTCAAGAACCATCTCTGGGTCGCAGTTTAAAAATAAAAAAATACTTCTACGAACTTTTTTAATAGATAACAGCATTTTTAGGCGTTTTCTAGTATTCCGAAGGTTTTTAAAAAGGTTTTTAAGAAATTTTCCTCCAGTGCTATGCAATTTGACATTTGAGTTGTAATACTTTATCAAACTGCTTAATTTCTTCATAAGCACAACGTGAAATGATAAAACATAGATTCTAGGCTGAATTTGAATCCATAAACCCAGGGTTCTCATTCAAAAATGTGTTTAATCATTCAAAAACTATATTTCCAGTTTTAAGTCGAAGATGGCAGCACTATCTTGCTGTTAATCGGAATCGGGACCCATTTTTGAATTTTCGGGATTAATTAAGGTTTGCTGGATGATTTTGATTAAGAAATAAGTACATGGTACCACGCGAATGCCTTGGAAATTCTAAGATCACTAATTCAAATAATTAGAATTGCATCGAGGTACCCAAAACGTGAGTTTTTCACACCGATAATTTGAATAACGTTGTACATTCCTATGGAGAATGGTGGATAAGATGGTGATTATTGGTGTTATTGGTATAATTTGCAATTGAATCGGAAGTTGAGATGAGCAGAAACTTCGGCAGTAGTATATTCTGGTGCTTGTGAGTTTTTGAAAACCCAGAATAGCTCTTTTTAAGCGTGATTTCCAACAAAACTGCGATGGAAAACAACCTCGAAATTATGGATAGACTCGGAAAGCCAATACTGAGACTTAAATTGGTGTAAATTGCAAGATAGTGCTTCTACGACTTGAAACTGGAAAAAGTAAGGTATTCTGAAAAAAAATCTAAGTTTTTGAATTCCAACCTGTTTTATCTGATAACGATTGTAAAATCATTTCACAGAAATTAAGTAGTTTGATAAAGTATTATAACTCAAATGTCAAATTCCATAGCACTGGAGGAAAATTTCTTAAAAAACCTCTTTTTGAACCTTTGGAATACTAGAAAACGCCTTAAAATTCAGTTATCCATTCAAAAAGTTCGTCGATGCGTTACTTATTTTATTAAATTTACTTTGTAAAAGTGAATAACTTTTGAAAAGCAAACTTTAAGATTATTTCTGTGGAAAAACATAAATGGTACCTACTACTCTTATTTCGCACCCTTTTTTCATATTTTTGGCCCTCAACGTCAATTGCCTTATCCAAAAAAAGTAAACTTATGCTTGAATAATCCATTGAACAGTTTAAAACAAACTGTAGAGAAAAAATTTGATGATTTTCAATCATTCATACTTTTACAATCAAAACTCATAGTGGTACTATTCTTATTTCGCTCACTGTAGGCTTAATCGTCAGATGTAAACTAAAGCTGTGGCTCTATAATTTAGTTGACTTCATCGAGTTGCATTCGCTTCTAGATTCTTCGGCAGAAAATGTTCATCGTGCCCCGATCAATGGTGCTTTATATGCCCCGAGTCAACAAGTTAAAGTAAAAACGCGTTTTAAAAATTGATTATAGTGAAAAACCAAAAATTAAATGATAGTGAAAATTGAGGAACAATGTTTACATAATGTTGCAGTGGGTATCTTATAGATCAAGATGATTTAATTTTTTCCGATGGTCAAAAATTATAATATTTTCGTCCCTTGAGAAACTAGTTGATTTTTTTTTAAATATTTCTTTTTTTGCCGAAAAATTAAAACAGTTCCTCTTGAAAATTTATTTGAGAAAATTCATACTTTCGTGGAAAAACGGAGTGCCTACTATGTCTCGGGTGTTCGTTAAGCCCTTATCTCTCCCACATTATTCAATAATTGAATTTTCAACAAAGTTAAAGTTACACCAGATAAATTTTTAAAAGAGCATTGAAAAACTGACGTAATTTGGAACATTTTCGCATTTTCAGATTTTTCATGTGGTAAAGAAGATACATTTTTCTGTTTGGATTGTCTAATAATCAAAGAACAAGCCAAACTTCACGTCTTAAAGTTTCAAGAACTGTCCACCGGTAAAATAAACAGAATACGGTGGTCAAATTGTGCGCAAAATAGTTGTACTACTAGCGGAGTGAAATGTCGAAAATGCTGGCACCTGTCAGAGCCCCTGTCAGAGCCCTTGTCAGTTTTTTTTTGTTAAAAAATTTCTACTAGATTTTCCAGGGAAGAACAAGGATGAAAGCTGTAAATTTTAAAATCCAGTATTAATTGGGACGAAATCTGTGGAAGCTGTATACAGGAGGCAGAAATAACGATTGTCACTATCAACAGCCAAATAAACGAAGAAAAATTGCATAGCGCTTTCGTCGTTCCTACAACGCTGATATTTTGTTTTGGTTAAATCTGCAACTGTGAAATTGCTAGAAAACTGTCGCAGAATGATCGATGTGGCTTTCTGCAGAAGGACCAGTCTGCTAAACTTGTCATTACTTTGATCAAAAAGAAAATTTAGAATTATTTTGAATATTAAGCTCAAAGGAATATAACACGTCATCCATAATAATCTTAATTAGGAAAAATGATCCACACATAGTGTGAAATGGAGATAGCTACGTGCCGCCCGAATATAAAAGTCAATGCACTTCATGAGAGGCTATCCCAAAAACAACCTGACAGATCGGCACATTGAACATTATGCACATGTAAATATTGCATAGCCCCATACTTTTGTCGTTAATTTCATCAATTTGTAACCATGCTTTCAAAAATTAATAAGTATTCCTTTTTATTGAATACACATTGTTCATTTCTTACGTCTCATGTCCTTTATCTTACGCCTCACTTTTCAAGTTTCTCTTTTTAAATCTCACATTTTTATTTTTCACGTCGCTTATCTTACGTGTCATGTGTCGATAAACGTCTCATGTCTCATCTCTCTTTTCTCATGTGTGATGCCAATGTCTAGCGCCTCAGGTCTTCTATCACACATTTCACGTCTTATGTTTCAACTTTCACGTTTTTCGTCTATCATCTTACGTCTCACTTCCAAGGTTTCGCATCTCACGGACGTCTTCCGCGGCTTTGACAAAGTGTGTACAACTTTCATTTTTTTTTGTGTAAACACATTCATTTTCCAAATCAAAACCAATGAAACTGAAATTTTAGTTTAATATTTCAAATTCCTAACGTTAAAAATCTTAAGAGATAAGAGTAGTTCGGTTCTGTTGGTGAGATTTGTTTTCAATCTGCAAAGCAGTGATAATATCGAAATGCTGTTCAACTCAAGTTATATGCTTTATTTTGACATTTTTGTAATATAGTCGATTGGTTGTCGTGAAGCTTCCAGAACATGATTGTTTTGCAATACCTGTATTGATTTATAGTTAAAACTAACTGTTTTCAACAGATCTCTAAAAAAATATCGTTTTGAAATTTTAACTATTTAAGACGCTAGTAAACAAATTGCTTTTAATTTTGTTGAATATACTTTACCGATTCAATGTGAAACTCAATTGAAACTTACCTGAAAAGAAAGAAAAAAATATTATTAGTTTTACGAATAAATTATGGATATTGTTATGAAGATTTTTCTCTCATAATTTTTATAGAGTACACCTAATTAAAGTAATAACATTCACCGATAATCTTGAATCATCCTTTCCCAACGACAAAGTTAGCCGCCCCTAACCTTGCCCGGTTGCTGCTTAGTTATTTACCTTCAACAGACAGCCGAACGAATGATTCAAATTATCGATTCGCGGGATGATGATTTCAGCAATTGTTTCTGCCAGCAATTGCTGCCGGGGGACCTTGCCATAGGCTTAGACTCGATTAAGACGAGTCGGAAGATCCTTTCTAGATTTGTTAAACAACTGGAAAACAATAATTTATTGCACCGAGCTTCGAAAACCAAAAGTTCTACCTCATCTGCCGCGCCAGTTAACCCAAGCTAGAACAAGACGGGCAGGCAGAACCACGAAGTCTCTGTAGAGAAGTATATTAAAAAATGAAAATTATGATCTCTGCCTTCGATGCGGGCCCTCCCTTCTTTCTCTAGGTCACCATAGACGGGGTCTTCCCCCGATTTCAAGACCAACTCTGGCGGCGAGGTGAAAGGATCGCTGGCCTGAACTGGCGGGTCTCTCTAGGCCTAGAGATTGGGTCGGCGGCAACTGACCGAATAATCGACCTTCACAGATGAGATAATGTTCGTTTCCTCGATTATGATGATCTGCACAGCAGAAACGCTTCAATTTCCCACCGACTACAAATGTGGGCTTCAAATTGCCAATATTCTCGGCAGGCCTGCCCTTGCGATCTTGGGCCTCTTCAAGAAAATAGGTGCCAATGTACTGCGGTCAAGTCGGCCGGAAGATTTGAGTTGGTACTTTTTTCTCTTTTTTTCAGTTTCAAACATACGCACGTGCACTGAAAGCGCACACTTCTTAAAATTATGAGGCCCATTCAAGAGGTTGGATTGTTGGATGGTTATTTTTGTTCTCCAGCATCCATAATACTTAAGTTATGAGGAGGGAATTGTTATTTTTATGCGCTATCTGAGGTTCATCTGAAACGGCGATGGCTTCGAGATGGGTAAATCGGAAGCAACCATTTCAATGATGATGGCGATAAAGGTAATTTTTATTATTATGCGTTTCTTGAATTGAAATTATTGGTCGTTTGGGTGGTCTTACTGTGTAGACACCCGATCATTTGGATCACTTAATAAGGGCTAGTGTGGCGTATGCTACGAGCTTAATTCTTGATGATTACAGTGAAAAAATAAATAATGAGACAAACGACGCACTTTACATCAGTCAGTAATATTATATTCTGAAAACATTAAAAACAGTGTTTAGTAGGGAATTTCTTCCGGATATTATTTTATGGCTTAATTCTCAGAAGTTTTGTTAGTATCTAATCAAGCGAAAACCAAATAAGTCTTGCTATGAACAAGTAATTGCCACTTAAAGGCTCAAGGTAGTAAAAAGTCGGTCCTCTAAACTCAAACAGTTGTAAGGAAAAAAATGCAACACTTTGTTTTGGGAATAACTTTTGAATGCATGAATGAAAATTAATGAAATTTTCAGCGAAGTTACTTGTAAACGTAATGTTTACATATGCAAATTTTTGTGATGTTTAGTCAAGTTGTTTTTGAGATAGCGTTCGATGAAGAAATTTTTCTACTTTAATTTTCGGGCAACACGTGTGCCATCTATAATGCATACTATGAACCACCTTTTTTTAAATCAAGGCAAATTTTGATTATGTTTGCTGTTTCCTGAAGCTTGACCTACAAAATAACTCAAAATTTTAAATTTTAAAGATATAACAAATTTAGCCGATTGTTTTGCTATGGCACAAAAACAACATATTTCACTTTTTATCACTCCACCACCGTTTTTGGGTAATACCACGATTCCAGATCCAACTTAAACACAGTTTAAATCGTATGGGACCTATTGAAGAGATTTGCAGAGAGAAAGGCTGCATTTGGAGGCAACCTTCTTTGTATTTTTAGCCATTCATCCTGTCAATAGTTATGAAGGCATAAGTAATTCGCAGTTTCCGCAGATCGTTAGCCTGCTCAGGTACTAGACATTAAATTTTTCATTTTTTATTGTTGTTTATCTCCGGGAAATACAGGCGAGACTTGTGAACGAAAAGTTTCTGGTAGGAAACCTGTCAGGTGGCCGCTTGTTCCAAGACCAAGAGTTTGTTTTGCTGTCCATTACGAAACTTTTCAAAATATCTCTCTACAAGCAGTCCAAATATTTTGCGCACGATTTTACCACTGCATTTTGTTGATTTTACCGGTAGGCAGCTTTTCTACCTTGTAGAAATGAAGTCAAGCCTATTTGAAAGTCAGCTAGACAAATCAGTCAGAAAAAAATTACTTTTTTATCTCTTCATTCATATTTTCGGATTGATCTTGAAAAAACCTCTCACATTCCTCTCACTGTATGAAATCAAAAATCTTCATTTTTATTCAAATTTTAGCTGATTATCGGGTCCTCTAGGACTTAGAGATTCATCATGTGAGCTTAGGTTGAATAGTTGATTTTCAGCTGATTTCGATCCTGCCCAAAAAATTTAGTCAATGAACTTTAGTATTGGACGCTGTCTCAAAAACCACTTGACAGAGATTCACCAAATTTTTTTTTGCACGTACACATTACATTACTAGGTAGCTTAACTGAAAATTTCATCAGTTTCCATCCATGCATTTAAAAATTATTCACGAAACATCTAAATTTAAGAATTTAAAAGCAATTTTTCAATATCCAACATTCCTAAAGGTAGATTTTGTACAATAAAAAGTGTTTCATAATTTAAAGTAGTCTAAACAAATGCCTCCGAAGAAGTTATGATTAATTATTATAATGCATCTAAACATGCTAATGCTCTATGAGATATTCTGAGAGTTTTGACATCCAGATTGTGGTGAACTTTCCGTCATATCTCATCCAAAATCAGGCATAAATATATGGTATTTAAGATACAGTCAGTTATAAAAGTTTTAGTTACTAACTTTTGTCAGACACTATATCTTAGTTATCTTAGTAGATCAATTTCCACCATAATTTTGCTTATTCGCCTTACTGGAAAAATAAGTTAACACATGTGTTATGTCTATTTTATTTCTCATCACATAATTTTAAAGAACGAAAGTAAGTAATCGTATTCGAAAAAATAGATAATTCATCTAATTGAAAACTAAAATAAATGAACACATATTCTAAATATTGAAAAAGGGATAACTATCGAATTAAGGATCAAAGTTTGACCACTTCCGGTATTCACGAGAGCAGAAACATAACTTAAAAGGTTTCGCGACGCTCATATTAAAATATTGTTCAGAACACTGTAGAAGGAGATAGTTTTCAGATCTCCTGAACTGCTATTTTCTAGTTCCCAATTGTTCCCTATAATTGTTGTTCTAAGTATTCTTGAAGCACCTCTAAAGATGCTCCATGGGGTTGAAATTTGACGATTTGTAGGTATGTACTTTAAGGGTTATTTTATAGTAATTACTCTCATACAACATGGGCGATTCTGTCGGGTTCAATAACGTATTGGAAGCAGTCATCACGTGACAGACCAAATTACTTCATGAAAAGATGCTGATCATATTAACGGATGTTCAAACAATCTTTTTGGAACATCGTTGAGTTGAGAAACTCCTTGCTTCAGAATCTATAGACTTCTCATAAACTCTAAATATCCCCAAAATCTGAAAAAATACATTGAAACGGCCACTAATGCCCATGTTAAAGAGTTATAAAAAAAATAAGGAAGGTTCTACACACGTTCAAAGTGAGAAATCATCATTTAAATAAGATCAGAAACTTTGCAAACATCATGTAAAAAAGCTGTAGACGGACTTCAGAAATTGAATTGGGTTTAATCCTCAAAATGCAACAAAGATATGGAGTTCATAAAAGATATGTAGAACCTAATACATGAACTTCTCAACCCTACGATGTTTTGAACATCCTCTAGTACAGGGTGGCCAGCAAGTTTCCATTTTCAAATTCCCGGTTTTTCCCGGTTTTCCCGATTGAGATTTTATAGATTTCCCTGTTTCAAAATGATATTTTTATGCAAGTTGGACTTAAAAGTATAAGAGGACTTAATTTTTTTTAAGTTGATCTTGAAACTCAAAGGTTATCCAGAATATGGTGATGATAATACGGTAAGAAAATAATTTTAGTAGCCTTTAACTTAACCAAAAATTGTTACCTTCTCTTTAGTTTTTCACACCATCTTCGTCTATTGTAAAGGAAAATACTTTATTTTTATTATTCAGATGAGATAAATTAAAGTTTTTATATGATGCCATGTATATAACACTTTTAAAACTTCAAGTTGAAATACTGAATTTTACTGTAGAAATCTTGCTTCTGAATTCTGAAATTTGGAACACAATCATGCTCGATAAATTTCGTATTGAATAACTTAATTTCAAGTTTGGATTCATTATTAAATTTTCAATTCCAATTTCTAACGCTTATTTTATTTTCGAAACAAATATCAATTTTGATTTTATAGGTTGATTACTAATTGATATTCTGATATTTTTCTTTAAAAGTTCTTTAAATAGATATCGATTAACCTTAGTCATGCTAAGCAATCTGAAATTTTATTTCGATTCTCATATTGAATCATTTTTTAATGTATACCTTGAAATTTTATTTTAGAAGCGCTGAGTTCTAGATGCCTAAATCTATTTAATTTCTGATAAATTCATCTATATTCTTAGTCTGAATTTTCAGTCCTATTGCAAAAGTGCATGTTTTTATTAGATGTTTTAATTTAAAATCCTACTGGTTAAATTGAAAAATGTATACAGGAATCACACACAAATTTGGTTGTTTTTTACACCGTCTGCATTCTGTGCGTTTACTAATTGACCAAATAAAATTATGGTATCTTATTTTATTTTTTTGTTTCCGGATTTTTTCTGCATAGGAAAATTCCCGATTCTCAAAAGTTGAAATTGAAAGTTAATTAAGAAGAAACTATTTTCGAAACCAAATGAAATAAGTACTTCGTGGTTATGTCGTTTGTCAGAAATTTGACGTTTAATTTTTGAACTTACGTTTTGATAGTTTTTGGCAATTTTGAGTACACATAACACAAAAAAACAATTTAGATTTTTTTTTTTCAATATTTTATCAATCAAATGGAAACTTGAAGTTTGGTTATGATTATATTTGAATTTCGATAAAAGTACTGTAAGCTCAATTGAAAATAGCTGAAAATAAGTTAAGTTACGTCAAAAAATAGCTATTCAGAAAACTAATTGACCGAGTTATGATGAATATCTGTATTGATATCTCTCTTTTAACGTTTTATCAAAATTGATTTTTTTTTAATTATTCGCTATTTTTGTCAGACTCTTCAAAATAACTCTGCCAGTTTAAATGTGTGTGATAGATTTCTGCTATTTTTTTTTTCAAGTTTCGTTTCAGTATAACGTGTTTTTCTGAAAAAACGAGCTCCTGATGCAGATTCGAACAAATTCTTACTGAATGTATAATAATTTCAGTTATAAGATAAATGCTAAGCTTAAATAGTTTTCGAAATGTGTATTCAATCGAAAACTGTCTGATTTCAACGTATGAATCCACATCACTCAGAACTAAAAAGTAACAGCATTCACTGCAGTGCACAATATGCGTTAGCTAAGAAAAAGTATATGATCGAGAAATTTTTCTACGCGGATTCTTTGCTCGAAATATGTATGCACTGAGTTCAAAAATCTATATTTTTAAATAAAATTCCCGACTTTTCCAGGCATTTTACTCTTTTATCCCGACATTTTCGCGCTCTTCACAATCCTTAAATAAAGGACTATTTTTTTTTTGTTTCGATTATAGTCGTTTTACCATCTTTATGGCATTCGCGACTTTATCAACGTTGCAGTTGGCGGTTCGTTATTGAAAAACTTATCCATATAAAGGACTATGAATAGTACAGCTTCAGAGAAAAATTTTCGTCATGATGAAATGATGGAATTTTTGTATCAATAGGTTTTTTTTATATAGATATAGAAAAAAATAATCCATAAATAATTTTCCCGGTTTTGATTTCAAATTCCAGTTCTTTTCCCGGGTTTCCTGGTCCCATTTTAAATTCCCGGTTTTTTCACGGTTTTGAGGTTTTCCCGGTTCGCTTGCCACCCACAGTCCTAAAAGTCCGATTTT
This sequence comes from Uranotaenia lowii, assembly GCF_029784155.1. Classification (NCBI taxonomy): domain Eukaryota; kingdom Metazoa; phylum Arthropoda; class Insecta; order Diptera; family Culicidae; genus Uranotaenia; species Uranotaenia lowii. Next base: position 293,933,796 of record NC_073692.1, read on the forward strand.
CGTAGAATGAATTAATGTGTCTCAGGCCATACAAACTCCAGAAAACTCAAATTTGGTGGTAGAATAGCGTGATAATTGATCTATCTAACGCAGGAAATTTGATCAAAAAATATCACCATAGTAAAAAGTTATGGAAGTTCAAAGTCGAAGTGACAGTGTGCGTGCTTTCAATTTCTACACAATTATGAACGGTACTGTATACCATAAAAGTCCAAATTATAAGGCAAATAAGAAAAATTATGATGGAAATTTATCTTGGTTACTAAGCTTTTGTCACTGACTGTAGATCTTTTTCAATTAATTTGTATTCCAGGGAGTTTCTTGCTGACGATTAAGCATTGATATTTTAGGAAATACCATTAAACGAGTCTTGTTGACGATGTTCGAATACAATATCTTATAGTTCAACACATGATTAATCGTTCACTGAAATTTGCCATAGGTGACATCAACTATTAGAAATATAACAAGCGACTGACCGAAGTGAAGTGGATGTCAGTTGATTGAATTTCCAAAAATGATAGCAATTATGTGTCCGGGATTCGGGTGGTTTGGTGGGAACTTATTCCATCGATGCTATGTTTGCTGTCTCGTTTGACGGGATAATTACTTCGGATTAACTTAAAACATTCAGACAATCAAACAGCGTTGAGTGTTTATCCAAAGCTACTTGAATTTCATGAACACGCATTCGAGATTTATTGCATCATACGATTCTTTGAAACCAGGTATTTTGTTGTTTTGCTTTAATATGCAAGAAAATCAAGGATTTTAACCAGATATCGATTAATCGATTTATCGATTTTGGGCTTGTGATATAGCTCAGTTGGCAAGTCTGTTGTCCCCTGAGCCGATGTCCGCGAGTTCGAGCCCAAGAGTAAACATCGAACACAGTTGTACCAGATAAGTTTTTCAATAACGATCCGCCAACTGCAACGTTGATAAAGTCGCGAATGCCATAAAGATGGACAAACGACTATAATCGAAACAACAACAACATTTATCGATTTTGATTGATTAAAATTATTACATTTTTCCCACTTTTCCAAAATAGACCCCCGAGCAAAGAACCTCCCGTTCATGGACAATCCTCTGCCAACGCTGACGATGATCGGAACCTATCTGGCCTGGGTGTTGATTGTCGGACCGACCTATATGCGGGACCGGAAGCCGTTGCAGCTAACCAGCACCTTGTTCTACTACAATCTTTTTCAGGTGTTCCTGAGTGCCTATATGTTTGTTGAGGTATACTTTGGAAAATGTTTTTTTTTTTTAATATAAAATGGGTGTTGGGTTTTTCTGTAACCAACTGGGATATATTTTCAGCATCTGCTAGCGGGATGGGCCCGTGGGTACAGCCTCACATGTGAACCGGTCGATTACGGAGATGGAGTTTTATCCAGGAGAGTAAGCATTTTTATATGTGATTGATATGTTGTTTCCACTTTTATTAATATGTCGCTCGTAAAATTACTATTCCATAGATGTTCAACCTGTGCTACATCTACTATCTTTCGAAGCTGAGCGAGTTTGCCGACACAATCTTTTTCGTGCTGAGAAAAAAGAAATCACAAATCTCGTGGCTGCATCTTTACCATCATTCGCTGACACCCATCGAGGCATGGATTTTGACAAAGTTCTTGGCAGGTAAGTACAATCTATGTGCTATAGGTTTTTTTGGTTAAAGCTATGAAGGTTTTGTGAATTTAAAAATTAGTATACTGCCGTTTCACGCAAAAGTAGCTCATGTGGAAAAAACATGCAACCGAGAAAAACGCGATGAACTTTTATTGTGGACAACTTCTGTTACTGTCCCATGGTCCGAAATTCGATAATTAAAACAAATTTTCAGTGCCTCAAATGTCTCTTGTGCGATGTTTTCTTTTCAAATTCGATATATATTAACGTCAATAAATTGAAAGCAGTGAACAGTTAAAAAAAAACAACTCCTTTTGACAACCCGTGACCCGGAAGTTTTTTAAAGATATTTTTGGCAAAATGCGTATAACTAGTATGTAAAATGCATATGCAGGATCAGGGCCGTAGGAAGAACCGGCTCATAGGGGGGGTTTTTGATGACAATTTTTTTACCAATACATTTTTACTTGAACAATGTACACACAAGTGAAAAAATGTATATGTACTAAGTACAAAGTATTCAAGTAAAAGTTGTTTTGCATTCAAAGTTCTTATTTTATAAATAAGTCCTGAGAGATGGCATTTTTTTAATGAAGCTTTAAAAAATATGGGGATTTGTAATATAGCTCAGTTGGTAAATCAGTTGCCATCTGTGGTGATGTCCATGTGTTTGAGCCCAAGAGTAAACATCGAACACAGTTGTTCCAGATAGTTTTTCAATTATTGGTGTGCCAACTGCATCGTAGAGAAAAGTCGAGAGTTGAACAATGATGTGGAAACGACTATAATCGAAACATAAAAAAAGGATTTCGAACGCTTTATTTAGAAAAAAAAATTTTTACTCACTGACATTAGGAAGCTATTTCTTTTGAACCGGAAGCATAAGCATTTTAAGCATTTTAAGCACGGGTGAAAATGTATCAAATATTCATAAATAATAGTAAAAAATAAGGTTTACTGTTCAAATAAGGTTTTTTCTCTACTCTTGTAAACCAAATAAAGTTTAAGATGTTAGGTATAACGTTTGATTTTGAAGGATCTCCAATATATGTTAAAAAAATTTTAAATGAAAATTCCAGCTTAGGTTTTACTTGAAGATAAAAAACATGTTAAAAAATATCATATATTGTTTTATATTTCATAATTTTAATCCTGTGAATAACGTTTTCAAAATTTTAATCTAGATTATTCAAAAAAAAAATTCTTTAAAATGAATCCAGATCTTATTTTTTATATGCGATTTTCACCAGGTTTGTGTTTCTAAACTGACTCTGATTGAATTCAAAAATTTTATTATGAATCAAGAATCAAAGTTATGAAACTGCGATCTCGTTCAATTTGAATTCTTAATTTAATTTAATTATAGATATTTTAAAATTGAATATAAAACTTAAATTTGACCTAAACCCGAATACAAAGCTTGGATTTTGGTTCCAAGTCTTAATTCCGTATTTTGAACTCAAATTCAGAACCTTGATCTAAATTCCAAATAAGAATTTTTTTTAAATTTGAAACCAAAAAGCGAAATTTCTATCAGAATCCTTAACCAGAAATATTAAAAAAATGGATACTTATTAAATATTTTTCCGAAAGTATCTGGGTTGGGCATATCCGGGCAATTTTGTCCTAAAACCTTGTGAATTTAGGGCATATTGTTTTAAAATTTCTCCAAAATCCGGCCAAAAAACCCGTGGCAAATTGTTTTTATTTAATCGAAACATATCAACCGAATCAGAATCAGATTTAAGGTTGCCAAAAAGTCGTTTATGTTTACTTTGGCAAAATCGGTTTAAAAACACTTTTCGGACGCAAAATACATAATTCTAATAACGCAACTGAAATTTCCGTTTGATTTTGCAAATGGAGTGAGAAAATCTGGTCCAAATCCGAACAATCTGGTAATCTTAGTCTAACTTCATTGGGATTCAATATTTGGGACTCAATTACTATCAACAAGTGAGAATTTTTTTGAAAAACTGTTGTGAAATTGTAGTCTTGGAATGAGATTTCGAGGTTTTGGAGTCGAGATTGTTGCATGCTACTCTTGAATGATTAGCAATAGTGCAACTAGTTGTTCATCAAAATTTGATATGAAATTTCAAATTTTATGTTTAGCAAAAAAATTTCACTTGGTATTTTTGGACCTTCAGGGGGGGGTAACCTCCAAAACCCCCCCCGTTCCTACGGCCATGTGCAGGATTACCCAAGTAACATTTTAAGTTTTACAGCACGCTACTAGATAAAGTTTTAGTTTTATATGATGCTTGAGGAGTCTAATAAAACTATCTGTGTTACTTGGGTTATATTATTAATTTCCAATCACGGTAAATTCATTCTTGATTTTAGAAAAATAATGCAATAGTGAGATTCTACTAAAATTCTTTTTTTTTTGTTTCGATAATAGTCTTTTTACCATCTTTATGGCATTCGCGACTTTATTAACGTTACAGTTGGCGGATCGTAATTGAAAAATTTATCCGGTACAACTGTGTTCGATGTTTACTCTTAGGCTCGAACTCGCGGACATCGGCTACTAAAATTCTGTTAAATTGTAAATGTTTGAGAAAATGAAGAAGTTGTCATAAACTTTCCATTAAAGAGCTAAAAAAAGAAATTAAGTTGATATTACTTGTTTTGCTTTTCATTCCAGGAGGAAACGCCACCTTGCCGAACATCATCAACAATTTTGTGCACACCTTGATGTACTTTTATTACTTGCTCTCGTCGATGGGACCTCGCTATCAGAAGTACCTCTGGTGGAAGAAGTACATGACCGAAATTCAGATCGTAAGTGGCTGCGCTAATCCGGCCGAAACAACATATTTAAACTGCTGATTTGCTACCCCTTTTCATTCATTCCGACAGGCTCAATTCATCATCTGCATTGCCCATGCCATCAATGCGCTCGTTTCGGATTGTGCATTTCCCAAGTTTATCACCGCGCTGCTGCTGCTGAATGCTGTCATATTTTTCGTGCTGTTTATGGATTTCTACATTCAAAACTATCGACGGTCGGCGGCCAAAGCGAAGGCCACTGACGAGGCCAAAAAGGCGCTGCAGGTTTTGGAAAATAACAACACCTTGGCGCCGGCGGAAGGATTCATCGAGCGAAGGCCGGCGGAGTTGAAGAAAACGGAATGATTCTGGGATATCGTATTTAATTTAAGGAGAAACCTGTACAAAAGTCTGATGAAATTTACGAATGGTCCCGGCGATGGGGTCATTTTGTACTGTACATAACACAATCACAAACCATTTACGAGAACAAGCTTTTCTACGATTAGTTGTAATAACAGAGTTACTAAACTTGATCCTAGAGCTTAAGTGGATACGTTAACATTCGCTGTTGTAAGCTAAGACTGTGTGCCTTATTTTGGGACAAAATTTATTCTTGCTCAATATTTTCTTGATCTATTGGTTGTAAATAAAGATAAAATATAACACTTACTTGTACTTTACATGAGCTAAGAAAAAGTTTCTGAAATTAAAACAAATCCGATAAGAATTTCGACAAATAAACAAGTGGAATACATTCAGTGCTCTGCCGTGTGTTTTTGTATATTGCTTTTTCCTCATTACTTGCTACGCAAGTTATCCAACCCAAGATGGTATCTTTGACACGTTTTGAAAATGAATAAATTAGCTTCAAAAATACAAAAAAAAACGAGAAAGAACAAAACAACATCCCTAATATCTGGGCAAAAAGAAAACAAAAACGCACACTCGAAGAAAAGTACAAGCTTCAACCATTATTTTCCTCCATTATTATTCGAACATATAACAGACAAGCAACAACGGAAATAAGAAACAACCGGAAAATTTGAACAGAACGGGTACATCAAACCGGTAATTGATGCCCATGGGGGATGCTCTGGAAGATTTAATTATGTTTTCCCATTCTCATCTTCATCAAAACAATGGACGCATTCCAGATATAAATGGTTTCATTTGGTGCCCCACAACTCGGCAAGGGTCTTACTTCATTAGGGGTCCCTGTGAATTTCAGCCATCATTCGCCAAGCACAGATGGTTTATCGTGAAGAAATTAGGGGTCATCAGACGATATGATTTGAACTGAACGGATTTATACTTGAATTAACGAAAGGAGGAAAAATAACGAGTGAGCAGTGAGCGTACAAGGTTAGATTTTATTGTTGATCTTGACAATAGACAAGGTTGGGTTCATGTTTCAAATTGGACATTAAAGTTTGAATCAATAAACAATTCTCCAAAATTTTGAGTGTTTTTCAGCTGTAATGATCAATTATTTTACTGTGAAGAACGGTCACGAGCTTACGAATTTTCTCAAGAACTTAGAACAACTAAGAAATCGCAAATTAGCATTCTGACGGAGTCAATCATATACCTTACAGCTACCTTAGCTAGAATGTTGCATAGGTATTTTGTGGTGCCCATTACCAATAACATTGACATGCAGATGTCTCCCGGCTAAACATGCACATAGCTCATTCATTATATTGAATCATTCGAATCTCAAGAATGCGTACTCGCGTCACGATTCTGCTCTTTATGATTATAATCGTTGCAGCGACGAACTGCAGAGTTAAATGAAAAATTAGTTTCTAGACTGAGGCAAAAAACCAAATGTCAGTGCCCATCGAAGAATAGATTTGAAGTAAAATGAATCAACCATGATAAATATGAAAAAATACATTAAATGGAATCTTCCTTTCTATGTGCCTCTTCTGCAATTCTGGAAATTTTATCATTTTAAACAAAAAAAACGATGTATTATTTGCAAATAAGTCAATCCGATACCCTGTTTAGCAGTTTGTGAGTATTTTTGGATTTTTTTTTTTTTCAATGCCAAAAGACAGATTCCCATATGATTTTACAGCCATATGAATGAAATCTCTACTCAGGTAATCATCCAAAAGGGTGAAAATCCCAGAAAGTAAAATTCTGAGAGTAGATATTCTGTACACAAATTGAAAGCAAATTTAGCTGAACAAAACAACACAATAAACCAAACTTTCAGAGCTAGAACTTCTTATTCATTCAGAACAAATTCACGAGAAAATTTCCCTGTGAGTTTCATGAAAAATTCGAAAAGACATTTTATTCTTCTAAAGTGCTTAACGTGGCACGAAAATACATTTAATTTTTTCACATCGTTTTAATTTTAAGTTGTTAAAATTTCCCTAGAACATCCCTTGAAATTTTAATTTTTGAGGAATATTAAAATGAGAGTGTTCATTCGATGTCGTTAATTTAAGATCTTGACTTTGTTTACTGGTAATTTAAAACAAAGAGTCCAAGTATCTCTGACAAACTTTATATTAAAAACAAAATTCAACACACGGATACATTCTGAAGCGAGCTATGATCGAAGAAATTCCCAGCGGATCGAAAAAAAAGGGAAGCGAAAAGCGTATCAGAATCCACCACAGCAGCCAAAACCTTTAAAACCGCATCAAATTCGGTTTGTTAGCCGGATTATTGTTTTGGTTCTAAAATCAAAACTACTCAACCAATTTTGAAAAACTGTACAATTTTAAAATCGTCCAAATGCTTCCTAAAAGTTTAAGTTTTGATTTTTATGGTCCTTAAAAAAACGACATTAAAGCCAAAAAGTCCTTAAAAAAATGATGTTTTGCATCAAACATAAATCATTTTGTTGAAGTCGTATTGAAAAACTCTTGATTGATATGAATTCAGATAGATTGACAGCTCATATTGACAATAAAAGTTCTAGATTTTACAGACCTGGTTCTGGTTACTTGAAAAGTTACATCTGGTTACTTGAAAAGTTACATCTGGTTACTTGAAAAGTTCATAAATAAAAATTTTCAATGATTTTAGAACTATACTAGCTAACCCGGTGTGCTTTGCTACACCTTCCGAAAATAAATAAAATTTGTTAAAATAATTGAAATATAGTTTTATTTCGAAGACATCATCTCAAACCTTATTTCAATATAATTTAAAAGAAATCTAGAAAAGATCTAAAACTTTAATCTGTTTTTATAAGCTTCAAAAAGTTAAAAATGATGTCAAATGTATGTTTTAATGATATGGACTTCCAGTACGTTCCCCCTTGAAATGCAAGAAAGACGAAGGGAGTTCCATATAAATTGCGTTGTATAGCTTGAAAACTTATCAAACCAATCAGGGCTTCCATACAAGTTTGTTGGCATGAATCGAGAATTTCTAGGGAAAAAGGAAGAGAGGTTTTTTGCGTACGAATAATTTGAGATCCTCCCTTATTTTTGGGTGGAGTCGGAAATAAGGAGGCAAGTCTTTATTCCTATTATATTTGGCATAATTTGAAAACTTATCAGACAAATAAAGCGAAATGTTACGTCATTTAGATACAAAAAATGATTTAATTACTATTAAATTACTGTACTGTACTACTGTTCGTGAGCACTTCTTGAATTGCAAGAAGGAAAGGACTGGAAGTCCATATCATTAAAACATACATTTTGACATAATTATAAAATCTTTGAAGCTTATAAAAACATAGTAAAAGTTTCAAATTTTGAAAAGCGAACCTAGAAATCAATTTTAGGAAAATCATCTTGAAATTCGAAACTCCAGTTGCAGTTTGAAATGCTGCCAAAGCTTAGCTTAGCTTAGTTGACTACTCATATCCACCTTAAATCATTGAACTTGAACTGCTTGGTTATGATCATTCATTTTGAAATTTAGATTACATATTTGATTAGACTTTGTTCAACTAACGATTTCAAACTCCATGATCGCTGGCATGGCTTAGCAGAAAAAGTTCTACCTCGCCAATGGTTGCTACTCCGAGATTGATCGAGGCCATCAGCTTTGTGCAAGGGCCAAAAGAATGGTGCTTGGGACTAGCAGTTCATTCACAATGCAGAAAACTCATGCTCTCCCTTTGAAAAATGATCAATAACGGCGCCGGCCACGTCCTAGTAATCAATGAGGAATGAAGGAAGGATTGTTAGTAGGATACTTTATAGGATCAATTAACAACCTTTTGTTCCTTTATATTTCAAAGATTAATTTTGAAAAATTCAGAAACAAAAGTAAGTCAATATCTCCAACTATAGAAACCGTCTATACGTCTGCGAATCTATATTTAAATATCCAAGAAAAGGGTTGTGTTAGTAGAGGAAAGGTTTTAGATCAGGATCCGTTTTGGTGAATCGTGCGATCGAGTTTTCCTACACCTCCTATGCTCCTAGATTTTTCTTAAGGAAACTCCTAATTTCTATCTTTGAGGCAGTGATAAGAAGTTTAATAGTAAAGTAAAAAATCTTTAAACTAACTTGTTTTCCTAATTCTTGTTCTTGATACACTTAATGTGTTTTCAAAAACGACCCTTTAGTGTAAAGATACTTTTATCATATTTCGAGGAATATTTATAAGCAGATATTTAAAATATTTAAAAAAAAATTATGGATGAAGTGAATCTCCTTTCTGTTCTTTTCAATTTTTAACTTGTTATGAAGGTTGTGGATGGATAAGATCGTTTTTGGAAACTCATCTGTGCAATTCAACTTTTTGCCTCATATTGATTTCACAATTCCACGGAGATAAATTCCACGGAGAACAATATATCAAAAAAAATAGTCGGTTATTCATAAGCTTGATTTAACAAAACTGAAATTGCAGAAATAAACTAATTGAAATTCATAATCTTAACTGATTTAGACGAAAAATGCCTTTTGAAAATAACATCTCACTGCACGTGCGAAATCACAAAGCTACGTTTGCCGTGTGCATTTCAGAAACCGATCAGCACCTAAACGAGACACTTTTGACTAGTTCTGAACAATTATTTCAAATTTTATCTTACGCTCGTATTATTTGTAAAACTAGTGAAACTTCTTGAATGAAATTAGTGTTATAAAATATTGATTCTGTTTTCCAATCTCAGACACTTTGATCTAATTTATAAATTTATTTACATTTACAACCATTCAAGAAATTCATTTTAATTTTCCTGATCAGATTAAAGGAAAAGAAAAACAAACTCGAAAATCAACCAAACACATAGGAGATACTTGTGTATTTCTACTTTTACAGCATTGAAAAAAAAAAGTTTTATTGCCTCTATAGTTGAATAAATAACAAAACAGCTTAACCAATAAGCAAACTAAGATAAATTCAAACGGGGCTTTTTGAACGAACCGCTTTAGAGAATAAATAGCGAGAGTGAGTCTTAAAAAAATACAAAACTTTTCTTTTACATATTCCAGAATATATTAAATCGGACAATTATCATTTATCAAGCAAAAGGATGGTTTTATGGATTAACCCTTCGTTTCATAAAGTTACAAATTTGCAACAATTAATGTATGGAATAAGTGAAAAATAGTATTTTATTTCAATTTTTTTTCTTGATATACGCATCATTTACAACTATTAAAAATGATTTTTAAGGAAACATAAAATCATGAAATAAAGGGTTGAATTAATTTCTAGTTAACAAATACCAAATGTAAAAAAGAGAGATTTTAAAACAAATGTTTGAAAATCTTATTGACATTTGCATTCGTAATATTATTTTTTCATCTTGAATTTTAAATCTGTTCTACAACAACTGGTATTTAAGTTCCTCAGGGTTCAATCATTATGGGCATACCTTTAAACTAAAGAATTATTGATCGATACTAATGTAGGATAGTAAAGAAAAAACTAATACACAGTCTTACTTATTGTTAATGAGGATTATAACTATAAATTTTCAATATCAGAATGACAGGATACAAATAATCCAAGCTATAGCATTCAAAATCTTGTTGTACGAAAGAACATTCAATTTTCTCGATTGGTTGTGATGTTTCATACGTTATTTTCAATGAGTGTTAAATTTTTAATTATGTGTGTTAAATTTTCAAACTACTATTACCAATGATCTTCGCATGTTTCTATTTAAAACCATCCGGTTCCATAACTTTTAACATGCTCAAGTTCAACTTTCAAAACATTTGTACTACTAGAAAAATGTGGATGAACTACATTGCATTCTTTATATTTAATTAAATATTTTGAAACCTATCTTTTTATCCAAACTGTTTCTAAATCTACTTGCATGCAAACTTGAATTGCATTGAATTAGTTGAAACGTTTCCATTGAAAAATGATGGCTGGTAACATTTCCTGTTCTGCTTCTCAAAATTGAGGTTAGGACTACACAAATTTTATAAACATTTACAACAGCAAACATGATTACACTCAATTTAATGTTATTCAAAGGCAAAATATTTAAAAAAAAATCGACTTAGCTTGGCTATTATCTGATCAGTTTGAAATGCTGCCAAAGAAATAAAATTTAATTTCAGTTATTTTAACAAATTTAATTTATTTTTGGAAGGTGTAGCACACCGGGTCAGCTACTACCTAATAGATAAACCGACCAGAGTAAAAATTTATTTTTTTCCAGAAAAAATGGTATAAATATACAAAAAAACTGGCTCCTATGATATTTAAAAGTATTGGTAATAAATCCAAATGTTATCCAACATGGAAGGTAGTTTGTATATGAGTATGAAATAAACGATAGAGTATGATCTTCAATTATTAAAATGCTAAAGCTTAGTTCTTTTAGAAATGGGACACTTTCTTTTGCTAATAGCTCGTTTACTAGTGATCATCGGATATTCAAAATTTTAACAGCATTTTGTTGCCTGTTAAAAATATTAACCGACCTATTTTTCCAAATTTTAAAATCAACGCATTTTTTAGATATTATCAATGCAAGAGAAAAAGAAAAAAAAAATTGCACAGTTTCCTTCAAAATCCATCATTATCAAGCCGATAGCTGGCAAAACTGTTGATTATTCAAAAAAAAAAATTCTGTGCGTGATTGGCTTAGAAAAGTATGCTCACACTGTTACAAATGTCCGAAAAGCTCAAATCAAAGTGTTGCCTAGCTATGCGTCATTGAAGCCTTACCACAAACAACAAATTTTTGCTAGTTTCCGAGCTCGTAAGCTGTATAGCCGGTACCGAGGCAATGAGACAGATGATTTCTGATCGACGACAAAACTTGTGAAAACCCCTATTTCAAACAAATTTCAGTGGTTGAATCCTATAACATTTCTAATATATTGATTTGCCAAGACTCTGCTCCTGTGAAAAAAACATAAATTTTTAAAAACAAAACACTTTGGGTTTTCGCTGTTTTAAAAGCTTATAAAACTAGCCTTGTATGTATATTTCACAACCTACGATCTTAACAAACTGATTATACTTTAAGTTCAATATCATTATGGTTTTGCTTCGTTTTCGTCAAATTTTGTCAGCAGATATTCTAGTCAAAAGTTTTGTTAATTTCGATACAGCTGAATCCACCAAATTGCCCCCAGTTTCTTTCAAAAGAGAAGTTTTGGGCCAAAAAGAAGCGAAAATTGAAGGAGGAGGATGCAGCTACCTAAAATACAAATTGACGAAGTATAAGTTGGAAAAACTTATCAATAGTATGACTCAAAAAGTGTGTGCTTCGGCCGATAGGAGATACCAAGAATAAGATAAAAACATTTTTAATAAAAGACTTTTTTTAAAATTTTTTTTTCTTGAATTATCACAAAAATTACCTTTATTCCTTCATAGAAAGTATTTCGATGAAACTAATGGTTTTTTAGATACACGCATTCGTAACTGTCCCATTTCTTAACGATAAAAGCATACTTTAAAATGATTTTCTCTATTCATCTGTAGAGGTCTTTCTTAAAGTCTTCCTTATAGGTAGTTGAGATCAAAATGCAAGATTTTTATCGGTTAAAATTTAATTTTACCCGTAGTTGTTAATGGCATACATGCATCACAAGATCAATTTTGACAAGGAAATTCCGTTGCAGTGACTCATTCTAAACCGTGTTGCATCGCATCGAGATCGTAATGATCGCGTCACGTTCGAGTCGTGCAACATTCCGCTTTCGAACTGACAACCAGATGGCGACAGCATGCAGTTTATAACTCGGAACGATCGTCGATTCAGTTAACACACGTCCGACCAGCACAAATACAAGCGCAACAAAATTGCATCACGAAAATCGATTCATTCATTCGAAGAAAAGTTACGATGTCACACGACCAGCCCGATCCGCAAGGTACCGGAGCGCTGATGGGGTGTAAATGAGTAAGTCGAGGGGTCGCTTGATTGAAAAAAAAAAATGTGTTATTTATATATTTTTTGCAAAGTTTATCATTGCACATGTGGCAAACTACAAACGATTGGGCGAGTGGGCGGAACGATTGTCGTTCAAGACCAAGTGTGTTGAGCTTATGAGTAAGCAAGCAACACGATCGAGTTTAGTTTACACATGTGTGGAAAAGATCATCGCGACAGCTGTTGTTGTTTTTGTTTTGTTTTTCTATTTCGTCGTCGTCGAACATCATCATATGGTACCCGCCCGAATGATAATCGGGTCGTTCGGTAGTGTTCAAACAAACGGACCCCGATAATGACGGTGATGGGGACGATTTTTGTTTTATTTTTCTATACGATTTGGCTTGACTTTGAGTGGTCAGAAGTTGTGCACGCAGGGGCGTTGAAGCTTGCCTCTGACAGATACAAATAGTAACAGCAGTGAGACGTGAAAACTAACAAAGAGCTGTTTTTTTTATATAAGAAGATCGATCGCTGTGTTTTGGGGGTGCTTCTTTTCTTCCTATCAACCTTGACAGAATAGGATACGATTGGTTGAACAGGTTTTTTGTTCGTTGTCGGAGGTGGAATATTTATTAACTGAATGGTTCTTTAAGCTGATTATCTTGGAAGTGTTATTGTTTTTTCAATAACAATTTATTAAACACCTTGTGTTACCTTTTTATCATAACTATAACTTTTTTTTCTTAAATTTTGGTTTAAAAGTCTTTGTAATTTTCTAATTGACTAAGAGTATGACAACGAAAACACAAGGTAGCTAAATTCACATCTTTTCGAGGTGCAAAAAGAAGGATCTAATATTTACTCATTTTGGAGCGTTGATTTAAAAAACGAAATAAGTTCTCCTCTATGAGCTTTTTTTCTCGAAATAACTTCTGAAAATCGGTAAATATTCATTAAATAAATTTGTGCACTTTTTGGGAACACTGCAGAACATTACAAAGATTTTGAAAATAAAAGTTTTAATTCGATGATCAAGTTTTCCGAAGACCACGAGTAATTTCCTAGAAGTTTTCTTTTTGGTAATTTTTCTCAATTCTGCCAAAACAACGGGAGCTGTAACGAAATTTTAAAAGAAGATTTACCCCAAATCGAATCCTTGATATTTTTTAAAGTATAACTCCAATCATTTCTTAGTCTTCAAGAAAGCTGTTAAATGAGGTAAAATCTTTAGTATCAAATACTCGAAGACATTCTTTAGTGATGTCTGAATAGTTGAAATTTCATCTATTCAAATTTGCAAAAATTTTAGTAGGTATTTATTTATTTTTTTTTTTTTCAAAACGTTGTATCTCTGTAACTAGAATATTTGGGCAAGATCTGAATCCTTGATTGAGTGAAGGATAATATTATATGATTCAAAATCAGGTGTCAGTTTTCATGTAGGTCTATTAGTTCACCAGTTATCAAAGAGCGAGTTAAGACAAATCTGACGAATTTGAAAATTTCCACACGTCATATTACCAAAACTAGAGTTAGAAAAAATATAACAAACGATACGAATTTAGGACGCCTAAATCTTCCAAAATCAGTTTTTGGAACATAGGTAGCAAAAATGCTTTTCTCTTGTGTAATTACACATATAATATTGGATGACTCACGACAATTACAAATGAGAGTTCGGATTATATAAGGGTTTAAACCGGAATCTAAGGGCATACTATACACAAATTTTTCAAAAATGCTTTAACAAGATTTTAAAAACAGGAGTAAGAATGCCCCCAAAATACGAGAGTGTTATCCTAACCCTCAAGTTCAAAAACTTACATGATGTGAACAATAACACCCACATATGCTTCAATTAGGAACATCGCGGGGGGGATAATAAAAAATAATGCAAAAAACAAATACATTGGAATAAATTGTACGAAAGCTCGTATGCAACAAAAAAAAGCATACTATATAATTGCACAAAACCTAGAAATGAAGTAATTTTTTTATCGTAAAATTCTATAAATTCAAGAATTCAAAAGGTTTAATAACTCCCATATTCCAATATTTGTTTTCAAGCTTTGTAATCTTACGGATATTTGAATTTTTTCTCAAAATTTACATAAAATACTTTATACTTTATTTATTCTGCCTTTTGGGTTTTTTGTAAATTTTGAAGGGGGAGCGGGGGGAGGGTGAAAACTTAGCATCATCATTTCAAGCTCATGATTCAGGTGCACAGGGATTAAAAATAAATATTTGAAAGTAGGCTGGAACAAATATCAATTTCTTCTTTTGTCACCCCCCCCCCCCCCTCTTCGAAATTTTCAAAAACCCGAAGGGGGGAATAAATAAAGTTTGAAGTATTTAATGTAGATTTCGAAAAAAAAAATCAAGAATCCAAAAGAATACAAGACGAAAAAAATATTTTTGGAAAATGGAAGTTATTCCACCTTTTGTATTCTTGATTTTATTGAATTTTTCAATAAAAAATTACATGTTTTTTTAGGTTTTGTGCAATGATATTCTATGCAACTGTGTTGCATACAAGCTTTCGTGCAAATTATTCCAATTTATTTGTTTTTCGCATTTTTTTTTTTATTGTCCCCCCCCTCGAAATGTTCCAACCCCGAATGACAAAAGAAGGATTCGAAATTTGTTCCGGCCTTATTAATTAGAATTAAACTCAACATTTCAAAATTTAAATGAATTATTCATTATTGAGGGCTCTGAAATCGATTTCACTATTTGGCTCACATTTAATGTTGTGATCTGACGAATTTAGATTAGAAATCGTATTGAAAGTTGGAAACAGCTTCAAAATTTAAAATTTGAATTTAGGTTCAGAACTAATCAATATTCAAAATTCAGCTTCAAATTCAGCCCGTTGCGAAAATCTAGATGACTATTTCGTCGAAGAATTCAAGTCACAAGAGATCGCGGATTTAAAATTGTAATTAATATTTCAACATCGAAATTTTAAATTATGTTTAATTAAAGGCAGTTTTCAGACAAAATTAAGCTGAAAATCACAAATAAAAAGTTGAATTTGATTCTATATTGCAAGTTTTGATTCCTGAAAAACTAAATTTGAATTTGAAAAAAATGTTAAAATTAGCTGAACCAAATTTGAGCATAGAAATATTTCTATACTCAAATCAATTGAGCTCAAACTATCAAAATTTTGAGCAAATTCAAATATTTTAATCGTCGATGAAAGTAAATCAAACAATCAAACTCAAAGGTAAGGGAATAAAACTTTGCAGTTCGAGCTGATCCAAATTTACAATTCTAGTTTGAAATTTGAATTTAAATAAACTGCAATATTGATAACGTTAAACAATACACGGTGAAAATATTAAATTCCCTGCAGATTTTTCAAGGTTTCTTACATTACATGATGTTTCATCAGAAAATATTTTTTATTAAAAATCAAATCCATAATAATCACATTGCGGACCACATATGTATACGAGAAATATATCGCTTGCCGCAGATGTGCAACTTTTAGCAGCATAACTGAAATTTTATGAATTTAATAATAAAACTCTGTGGTTTCTTGACTTTTTTCTTAAAACTTATACTATGCTCAAATCGAATTTTTAGATTTCAACCATCGATGAAAGTAACTTTCCTTTTGCGTTACTTACTCTACTGCTTCATGGTATAGCTCACCTATTTGCCACTATCCTAATGTTATTGTCATTGATTTGAAAAAAGATTTAAGATTTCTTTATAAATATTTTTTCTCTAGGCTGACTCTTTACATAAACAGTAAATAACGTTTTTTTTAAAGAGATTTTAAATAACTCAACAGGAGGCATATAAAAAGTAAATAACCTTTCGTTATCATCTGTTAAATGTGAACCACACAAAATATCTAGTACCACCATAAAATAGTAATCAACTTCAAGTAACTGGGGATGATTTTTGATGAAATTATACTTTTTTACTACTAGAATAAACAATTACTGAAACAAATCAACGTTTAACGAAGTTTTATGGAAAATAAAGTTGGTTGTTCTCATGTTTTACTGAAAATAAATTTGGCATAGAGCGTCATTGTTCAATCTTCATCGCTTTGTTGTCGTCCCAAAACTATTCTGAAATACCAATCGATTTCATAACATAGTTGCTGAACCAGTGTGCTTTGCAACACCTTTTAATATTGTTTAAAGTTTTATCAGTACGCAAATTCAAAATTCAAATTCGTTCTTTAAAATGGAAGCTGCAACTTCAGCTTCGAACTGCAATTCAAAGAAGATATTTCTAATTTTCTTAAAAGATTTTTTTCATTTGTATAAAAACCTTTTCTAAAATTTAATTTTTTTTCCGTGTTTAAAGGCTCTGCCATTTTTTGCTTCACTAAGCACTATAGTTATGCCAAAATGTATGTTTTACTAAAATGGAATTCCCCCCTCCTCTTTCCCATCAAAAGTTGAGCAGGTTTCGAATTCACATAGAAACATTTTTCGTAATTACACTGCATCACATTCATCATTCGGCTTTATTTGCTTTATAAGTTTCCATTTTTGCGGAAAACTGTATAAAAAAGCCCCTCTTTCTCTCGTCTCGCCTCTAAAAGAAGGGGTAGTGTATGAGTATGATGGTAAGAGAAATTGTATGCGAGCCATTTTTCTTCTTTCCTTCTCGCCTCGGTATGGATGGAATCATCAAATCATCATAGAAATATTGCTAAGGATGGGAACCTCCCTTCTCCTTTCTCATCTTCTCACCATGAAGAATGAGGGGTCTCAAACAATTCTAGAAACATTTCTCGTATCCAATAACGTTCCCAAGCCAAATTTCTTCCAAATAAGTAAATCATCATAGGGATGTTTCTCGTAGTCAAATACCTTCCCATGCCAAATAAGGTTCCATTTGCTTGATCAGCTCTCTATTTATGTAAAGAATTGATCCATTTCCACTATGGAAGAATGGGTGGGGAGGGCGCGATGACAAACAGCCATAGAATCCTTTTTCGTTTTCAAGCATTCACCATTCCTCTCCAAATTTGGTTTGCTCAATTTGTTCTCAAGTTATGCATAAAAATGTATGAGAGCCCACCTTCCCTCTTCCTATCTCTCTCTAGAAGGAGGGAGGGATCTCAAATCAATTAAGAAATATTTCTCGTACTCAAATACCCTCATATGTGGAGTTTATATAAGGGAGAAATTCTGCAAGTGAATTGTTGTGGATCCACAATAATTGGAGAGATTTTTCAAAACAACAAATCATCTAACTATTTAAAAATTTGTTTTATACAAATTTTGATGACTATTTCTAACAGATATTTCGATTTGTAGAATGCTAGAGCCATTATTTACAAAAAAATGGTAGGGATCTTTATTACAATAAATCAATAAATTATTTCGTTAAATTAAAAAAAAATAACCATGTTTGAAAGTGGAAGGAGTCATTCAATAGAGTAGCTTTTCCCCTAAGTCAAAATATGTAACAAACTAATTGAAAAACACTTACAAATTTGTCTTTGTTGATTACATGTTTGTTACATTTATATGAGTGCTCTCATTTATTAAAATTTGAATAATCTTTCAACACAACATTTCAATAATTCATCTAATGAAGACGAAACGCTTATATTTATCTTTCTTTTTTTATTAAAAATGTTTCAAAATTGTAAAACCGTTCGAGTTCTGTAACATTTAGCTATGAATTTAGAAGGGACCCCTCCCCCTTTTCAAACGTAGAGATGTTTTAAATACAATTACTCATCCAAATATAACAACACCAGATAAAATAATGAATCATTAAATTGTGTTGCTCTTAAACTATTATAGAAACCAACCAGGGCTTGAGATATAGCTCAGTTGGTAAGTCGGTTGCTTCCTGAGCAGATGTCCGTGAGTTCGAGCCCAAGAGTAAACATCGAATACAGTTGTACCGGATAAGTTTTTCAATAACTTTCCGCCAACTGTAACGTTGATAAAGTCGCGAATGCCGCAAACATGGTAAAACGACTATAATCGAAACAAAAAAAAAAAGAAACCAACCTCAGCCCCGAAAACCCTCAGATACCAAATTTCACTTAGTTTAGATAACGTCTGTCTAAACTAAACTAAACTTGACAGATTTTTCTCCGCACATCTCCGGGGCGCGAGAATGCAGCCTATTTTATCTGAAAACCTGGAAAAATCAGGATATTTGCTTGCTAATTTGCAACCCAAAATCCGAGCAATATTTTATTCCATTAAAATCTGGAAGAAAAACACTTGAAACACCATTTTTTTTAAACAAACTACTTCAGGTGTTTTGACTTCCAAAAAATCTAAATGTTTATTTTCATAAAAAATACCGTTAAAAATCATTATTGGACGCAAAAAATATAATTACTCAATTTGATTATTTTGTTTGATATTGCTTTAAACATCCAGGCAAGTTCATGTAAAACCTGGAAATCTGGCAAGCTCAATCTTAACTCAGCAACTGGTTAACTATAATTCATGTTTTGAATAATTTCCACTCGTTAAACAATAACAATAATATTTAATACGCACTGGAAGTCAACGTGGAATTTGATTCGTTCATCCAACACAGTTTAACAGATTTCCGAAGAAATAGAAACACTACAAAAGAAACACTTAAAAAAACCTAAGGCGATGATCATTAATTTAGTTTTAGGAATTTGAAACTTCAAATCACATTGCAACTCACTTTAACATTTCTGCTCAATAACGCAAATGTATCAAATCAGTAGGTCGATCATACGCACCTGAACCTCCCAGTTCTAAAATACAATAAATGATACACAATTTTGTTCAATGTAAATGGGCTTTCAGACTTAAAAGTAAATTCTTTCAAATAAGTAAATTAATATGAATATGACAGTTATTGAGCTTTTTCATACGCTTATGAAAAGTGCTGTTTATAATTGTCCAAGTTAGGATTGGAATGGATTTTTTTTGCACTATCTCTTAAAAAATTATTTTCGAATTCGCTTTGAAATCAGAAATACTACGTAGGTGCCTACATGGAATTATTCTTAGAGTAGGAACCACAACTGTCAAGGAATCGGAAAAATCCTGAGAAAATGTTTTTAATAAGGCGATTACGTTGGTATAGCTTAGGGTTACCATACGTACTCTTTTAAGAGTACATGTACTCTTTTTCGATCGAAAAATGGGCGTACTCTTCTTTTTGTGAAATTTTATCAAATGTACTCTTTTTTTGTTGAAAGACGTTTAATCAGAAAAACCAACGTATTTCTTCCTATTTATGAAGTTGTTTCACATCTAACGCAAAATCAACGAGGCTTACTACAAATGACAAAATTTTGTTTCAACAAACATGCATTTTTAGTCTTAATAAACAGTGATATGCGCCTTTGAGTATACAATTTAATTATAATACAAGAATATTTTGGAAGTAAATTTGTAATGGTGATGTAAGTCACATAAACTCCAAGACATTAACAGCATTTGATAAATTGATTTAGCTCGATGCCACTTCAGCTCCGGCTATCCGAGCCACCTTATTTTTATATCCAAAATCCATTGAAAAATGTGTTTTTATCATCGCGATATATTATCAAGCAGTAATTAACCAGAGACATCAATTTAATAACTGACGTCTCTTGTTAGTTTAAAAACTTAAATTGCCAGAAACGTCGATTAAATAGAAAAATAGAATCCATGTAAAACCGAGCTATGCAACTGGATGAGATGCAATACCAGAGCAAAAGGGTTTGTTAATGTATTTCGTTTAATCCGTGGTTTCACTTATCCGAGGTGGTCCCTCTCCCGACTACCTCAGTTAAGCAGGGTTCAACTGTACATCCTTTTGCATACCACCCGGGCGCAAAGCTTGATAATCTTGATGGCTGGGATAACGCGGGAGCTCAGAAAATCAGAGCTCGAATAAGCGGAGTTCTGGTGTTTAACGTTTCTCCCGACATTTTGGATAAATGATCTCAATGTACTCTTTTTGGTGTCACGGGGTATGGTAACCATAGCTTGACACGTTAACGCTACTACATGTTTTTGTACTCTTCGAACTCCTAGAGAATCACTTCAATATCACAAGAATGCTTTTTTTCTACCTAATAATTGCTTTCTAAAGTCATTGTTTTTCTTCAAACACTTACTTCAAACTGTCTAAGACTCTGACCGGTCAACCCAACATAGTTGACAGACACCACCATTAGCCTGTCATTGTACCACGCCCGGCAAGAACGCGTGACGCGCGTTTGTTTACGTTTTCTCAAAGTAGTAAATTGTAAATAGCTTGTCCGGGCTTCGTTCTCGGTACGAATTCTAAGTGCACGGCTCCCATTTGTCAGTTCAACGTGAAGATCGAAACAAAAAAAATGCGAAGGTGTCGGAAAAACAAAACGCGCTCGTTATTTGAGAGGCTTCCCTGGCAGCTGTATTATTGTTGGAAATTTTTGTTTTCTGTTTTAGGCACTTTCATTCATGCCGATATGCGACAGCCGCTGCGAGGAGTCAACGAACCGTTAGCTGCCTGCCCGGCTTGCTGGAATGAATTAACGAAATGTCAAGAAATGAATCACCTAAATACCTAGAACTGAGGCTTTCCTCCATTTACTATTATGGCCCCGAAAATAGGGAATGATTTTGAGATTAGCGTCCAGCGGGGCCATTAAAGATGGGCATTTTTGTTCCGGATTAAACCGACGGATTACCGAGATTGCTTTTTTTTGTTTTTCTTGGAGCGACCAGCAGTTTTATGAACCAATTATATTTAATCACGTCAGTTTTTCAAAGAAGGAATGTCTACCATTGAATGAGTCCAAGGTGACGCTATGAAGGTTTATGAGTATAACACTTTACAAATAAATTTTATTATTAGTTTCGTAAATTTCACCTTGTCTAAATTATAATAGTTTTTTTTAAATTTAAATCTGGTTTAAAAAAATTAGTTGAATAATTTTTATTGATTTTTTTCTCGTACACTTCATTGTTTTGCTATGTCAAAATGAAATTTTATTGAATAAATCGAAAGACATACGGTTTGAGTCTCGGAAGGGTTAGTCGTGTAAGACTGACAATTTGTTCAAGAATCTACCTTAAGGTTTATACCAAAACTATTTTTTCCAAGTATTTCCAATCTAGATTTTGAGAAGCTTTCGTGTCAATTTGACACTTCTGACTAAATCCGTTATATCTCTTGTTTCTCAACGGAGTTTTACAAAATTTATAGTTTTGAAAACCTCAAACAATATTCAGCTACAATCTTTTATTTCGTTATTAAAAGTCGTATAAATAATCGAGAAAACATGAAGAAATTGTTAAAAGTGGATTAGATAGTTGACGTAATTTAAAACAATTTGACATCATTAGATTCTTAAAATACGACACACAGAATTATAGACGAATTTTTAAAAGTGGCTTTTTTTGATTTTTTTATATTTTCATTTTTTTTGTTTAGATTATTCTTACCCCTGATTTTGCCTGAACTTGTGCCTGGATTTTGAATATATTAACGTATGATTTTCACTAAAAATACATACCCAAGAAAGGCTTATTCATGCTAGTTCTAATAAAGTTATTACATTAACAATGCGTTGCTAAAAGAAAAAGATAAATATATGCGTGTTTTTTGACCAGTTGAAAAGTACGGTTTTTACACCTCTTTATTTATTTTTTTTGCTTTTTTTTACTACAGCTCACTTATAAACTAAGTTTAGTAACAGATTTTTTTAGTAACACATTTAGTAACAGATTTACAGCACTAATAATCAAAAGATGGTTTGAAGAACTTCAAATTTTCAATATAGTCTAATGAAATGATTTATCGACTATCTTTAAAATCATACCATAATCTGATGTACCGTAAACAATATCAAATTGGTGCCACACGTCAGAGCTCCACTTATTGGATGAAATATAGAATTATCGTCAAGCGGACCTTAAAGAAGAAATAAATTGCCGTTATAAGTATAACACGGAAAAAAGACGACAGTTGTTCCAGTTATTTATATAAATCATAAAAGTCTAGATGATTTTTCACATTCAGCTCTAAATATATGTAATAGATTCAACTAGATACTGCTGATTGACCTTATGCAATCAACAGTAAATATTATAGATTCAACTATAATGTTATGATTGATTCAACTATAAATACGATAAATTAACTACAATTGTATAACTGAATTCAGGCATTCAACTATAAATATAACAGATTCAACTAGATACTGCTGATTGACCTTATGTAATCAACTATAAATATTATAGGTTCAACTTTAACGGTATGATGATTCAACTATAAGTACGTTGGTTTCAACTGCTATTGTATAATTGAATTCAGACATTCAACTATAAATATAATAGATTCAACTACAAACTGCTGATTGACTTCCTGTAATCAACTACAGATATAAAAGATTCAACTATAATAGTTTAATCGACTTAACTGTAATTATGATAGATTGAACAACAATTGTATATTTGATTGTATGCATTCAACTATAAAAAAAACAGATTCAACAAGTGGGTGATGTTTTCGATTTGGTAGATTTCAACTCTAATTTGGATACCTTTATACGGTAGTGTAATTTTTTCGCACAGTCTATACGAGGAAGGCACTTTAGAACGAAGTTATAAATATTTTTACCTCATTATTGGTCCTTCGAACCATAGGGATATGAAGGCAAACAAAATTTTTAATCAATAATCTCAAACAATTCTTCTTTTTTTTTTTAAATTTACTTGGTAAAATTTTCAGATTTATTTTTTCCATTTCATGCATTTTTATTTTATCAAAAAACTAAAAAAAAACGCATGAAAAATCGTGAAACATGAAAACATTTTAAGCGTGTTTTCTCGCAAGTAGGTTTAATGCACTTGTAAACCTTTGGTTCTAAGGACCTCGTTTGATATACGAATTTCTCGATTATTTTTGTTTGTTTGTTTCGACAAACTGAAACGTCAATTTCTCAAATGTTCACATACCCATGAAAGGAGGCAGCTCTTTTCATTTTTTCTTGAATCCAAACTTTGAACAAAGTATATAGTAAGGGGCGTCAATGGTTTAAAATAAGTAGGAGAAGGAAAACAAATAAAATCAAAAGCTCAAAACACTTACAGCTCCTCGCGCTGCCGTTGTGACAACACCATTTTCATGTTTTGTGTGATCCTACGGTTGGTGCCTTATTTATTTGTTCTGAGAGATGCTTTTCCCTCGTTTCAGTGTGTGTAGGTAGAGTTGACCTCACACGGTGAGTTGAATTGGGCAGCGAACTTGAAGAAATACTCCGACTTAGGGTTTTGGGCAGCAGCAGCTCTAATCGCTTCCTGATACCGAAAAGCTGTGCAGTTCAACGCCTTCTTCTTGTTCTTCTATTCACAAAGGTGCACAGCGCTTTTTGGTCGCTTCCTGGACCCCCGAGAGCCGGGTCAGTTTGCACGGGCACTATCAATGACTGTTGCAGTGGCCAGTTATCACACTTCACTTTCACCGTTCACCACGAATGCCTTTGGGTGAGGTGTTTTTTTCTTTGCTTTCTTAGCTAACGATCTTGTTGTATCACTTCCACCACCCTGGCACACTTTTTACCCCGGGTCGCACTCGAAGAAGCAAACGACCAGCACTTTTGGCTTAATGACACTGAGGTTTTTTCTCCCTCACTCTTATCAATACCAACCACACTCACTTACACTTGCAGCAATGCGCCCGCTCAAGAGGAGCACAAACAGTGATAGAAAAATAAATTCAATAAATAAATACTTGGAATGGACAGCACTGAACTTGAAAACGGTATCAACGCGGGAACACAGCTTCAAAATACATATATATTTTATTTTTTCATTCGTTGCACGAGTGGCTTTGACACCGCCGCAGCTTGTTTCGAATCAGATCACTCCGCCACCGTGTAGACGACGAGATCACTGCTGTTGCTGGTCAGCTTAAGGTAAACTATTATTTTTATTCGTTGCACTCAGCGATAGAATCATCTGTGGAAAGAGAAGAAAAAAGGAAAAAAGCGACCAATTAGATTTCTTCGTTATCAATTACGTAATGTGGTTAAAAAAAATCTCAGATTGAGTGGATGTATCGTTAAAAATGTCAGTTTCTGTATTTGGCTATTGGGAAAAACTTGAAATTGTTACAAAATTTTCTTTAAACTCCATACCTGGTTAGAACAAGACTAAAACATTTGTATGTAATATTTTTTTAAATTGATATTGTAGTACGTCTCGGTGGTCGAGTGGTTAGCGTGCTAAGACGGTAATCGCTGGTCCACTGATGGCATGGGTTCGATTCCCATCTCGGTACTGGGTGTTAAATGTTAATATTAAGTTTTCCACGTCATTTATTCAGTCTGTAAAGCCTAAATCGGCTAAGACGGTGTATGTCTTTATAAATTGTTAGGTATCAGCTTTGATCTTCGAAAATAAGAAAAGTGCAGTACAGTACGTTGTTTTGTCAGAGGCAAATACTGGTTTGTCTGCCAAAACTGAGTTCGTCATCAGAACCGGAGAATATGTCCGGTGGTGTTTCTAAGGTGTTAGGTAATTCGGAGGTAGACTGAGTCTAAAGGCGAACTCTTCGACAAATAGTTCGATTTGCCGCAAGATCACAGCACATTATCGAGAAAGCAAACAGGGCCAAACTCATCAAAGGGAGAGGAGACGCTTTTGCTCGACTGTCAACCTGTACGTAATGAGCGCCTTTAACAGCAACATTTAGGCAGTGATTGCATTTTTGTTGGATGAGGATCTAGGCGTACCTCTGAAGACAGCATAGAAAGCTATTTTCATAATCGTTACGACCTACGAGAGAGAGTAACTCCTGCTGGTCTCAGTGAGTATCCCCAAAGGATCAATACTTTATCCGGTCTGTGGAACATCACGCATGATAAGCCACTGATAACAAACCTTCTAATGGAATTCGAACTGATGAGATATGTAGCGATAGAATCAGTGCAGAGTTGGATGCGCTCTAAAAGCCTAAAAGCCACTTCAAGTCGGGATTGCCTACTCATAAAGCGGCCTTTTTAGGTTAGTACTATCTCTTTTCGTTCCTTCTGGATTCGTTGCGAACACCTTTTTGAAGGACGGCATTCTCGCAACATGTCCCCCAGCGTATCCGGTCATATTTCACCACCTTCTACTGGGTACTGGGTTCGCCGTAGTGTCGCGCGAGCTCGTGGTTTATCCTTCGCCTCCACACACCGTTCTCCTGCACGCCGCCAAAGATAGTCGCTCGCCGTCGCTCGAATACTCCGAGTGTACGCAGGTCCTCCTCGAGCAATATCCATGTCTCGTGCCCGTAGAGAACAATTGATATAATGAGCGTCATGTACAGGTTACACTTCGTTCTCCAGCTCGTCGCTCGTGACCTTGTTATTACTGGAAAAGCGGCTTCGGTCGGTCTCGGATCCGCAGGCCAGCACATACTTTGTCTTGGACGTATTAATCGTCAACCTTATCCTTCCTGCTTCGCGTTTCAGTTTACGAATGAACTCGACAATTCACCCGAAATCCGCACACAGCACAGCACAGCATCCATCGTCGCCTTGATCAGTCTGATCAGCTTCCCAGAAAAGCCGTTCTTGTCCATGATTTTCCATAGCTCGTCACGGTCGATCTGTCGTATGCGGCTTTGAAGTCGATGAATAGATGGTGCGTAGGGACTTGTTGTTCACGGCATTTTTGGAGAATTTGACGTAGTGTGAAAATCTGGTCCGTCGTTGACCGTCCATCCATGAAGCCGGCCTGATGACTTTCTACGAATCTGTTTGCTTGTGGCGTTAGGCGGCGGATTAGGATTCGGGACAGCACTGCACAGCACAGGACAGCACAGGCGGTATTTGGGACAATGATAACTGTCCAATTTGTCCGGTAGCTGTTCTGAGTCCCAGATCCGGACCATCAACCGGTGCAGGCAATCGGCCAACTTGTCCAGGCCCATGTTGATGAGTTCAGCTGCGATGCCATCCTTCCCAGCCGACTTGTTGCTATCCAGCTGGTGAATGGCTTCCTTAACATCACTCATCGTTGGGAGTGGCTCCACCTCGTCAATGGTTACGCCGGTGATGTATCTTTACCTACCGTCACCGTCTTGATCTCCTGCATGTGCACCGTTCATTCATCAAAGTGCTGCTTCCACCTTTTGACCACCTCACGAATTGTCCGTCAGGATGACCCCGTCCTTATCCCGGCATATTTCGGCTTGCGGTACGAAGCCTTTGCGGAATGCGTTGAGCTTCTGATTGAACTTTCATGAATCTTGGGAAAGATGCAGCTGTTCTAGCTTCTCGAGCACATCCTCCTCCAGGCGGCGCTTTTCCTCCTGCAAAAATTCGGAATCCCTCCTCTTCCGCCGTCGGTGATTTTCCACACTTCGATGGATGCTTCTTTGGACTACTGCCGCCTGCGCGGCGTTCTCTTCGTCCATAACCCTCCTACACTCCTGGTCGAACCAGTCGTTCCGGCAAGTTCGTTCCAAATGCCCGATGACATATTTCGCAACGCTGTTGATGGCTGTCTTGATGGTATCCCAACAGTCCTGGTGAGGGGTTTCGTCAAGCTCACCCTTTGGTTGCATGTTGCTTATGTCGAGCGATATTTAACCGAAGCGGGCGCTGGTTTCGTATGTTGTTCACTACGGAGGGTTTTCGACGCATCTTCACCATCACCAGATATTTGATGGTTTGACTCGATGTTGGCGCCTTGACAGGATCTGACGTCGATGATGTCCGAGAAGAATTGACATGAAGGATAAATTTAGTCAAAAGAGATGTTTACTTGGCGATTATGAGCACATGCGTGTGGTGACAGTTTTGGGTGATTTTTTAAATTCTTCGATAATTCCAAAATGGGGTAGTACTAAACAAAATGGAAACCAAAAATGTTTTTCTAACTTATTCATACTTTTTCTGAATCAAAATATCAATTTTCCAACGACCAGTTTACAGTTTTGGATCCAGCTGGAAAACTACTGAACAGATTTTGGAAAAAAAATGTCATAAAATGTCTTTAAATTGGTGTGATTAAGTAAAAAAAAATTGTGTAATATTATTGGCACCGAAAAAAAAACGAGGATGAATACATAAATGTTCGATAAAAATCAATAATCTACACAAAGCCTGAAACTGCCGAAAAAAAAAACTCTACTGAACTTTTCGTATCTGGATCTGCATTTGTGGGTCTGTTAAAATACCCAACTAAACTATAAATCAGATTTCCGATCCATCTCGACCTATTTTCGATCGTTCCACTATTCAAATACTGCTTCGGAGATGTCTGTACCCAAGGTGGTCACTTTTGTACCTGATGACATGAATCCTCTAAATGCTCCTGAACTTAAGATTCATCGAAATAAACTGGAATATTTTGAAGCAAACACTACGTTGCCTAAAAATTTGAAAAAAAAAATCGATCAGTTTATTTTTAAACAGCGTTTTCCCGTGACGCAATTTAAGTCGAGACAGTCCTTATTAGATTGAAGCAAGATATACTTGAACCGATATACACCACTTAACGAGAAAACGGGAGACACGAATAGCGCTATCTGGCGACAGAAATGGAAGTATTACACCGTGAATTTTTTTGGAGCTTTGATCAGGGATGCCAGGTGTCCTGATTTTTCAATTAACAGTCGCAAAAAGTGTGGCGTAGCATATCGAAAAGGTGGAAGTAAAATGAGTCCTTTTTGAATAAATATAAATTCTCAACAGCGCAAATTCTTACAATTCTTAAAACGTTATCCAAACCCTTAAACATCGTGGTTGTAGTATTACCACAGAGAACACACGTACAAGCTAGCCCACGAAACTATCCCAACACCCTTTTCGAACCAATTTTTGTTTTTTGGCTGGGCCACTAGATAGCTCCAAACACACCAAAGAGAACTGTCAAAACAAGGCTAAGAAAAAATGACTAAGTTTCAGTCAGTTTTCTATAGGTCGTATGAGCTGCTTAGCATACTTCAAGAAAATCGCTGTTGAAGTTTCGTAATACGTTCATCATGTTGCATGAAAAAAAAAATCATCAAAAATTATTGTCTTTTTCGTTCAAATTTGTTAAAAATACAAAGTTTAAAACAGCTGGATGATAAAGTGATATGTGAAAGTAACCCGCTTTGAGATGCCTAGAATCAGTACAGCTGGAGGGGACTGATCGTCAAGAATGTTCTTGAATTTGACTGAACATAGTTGAAGCATTTTCTAACATAAATTACTGTTCAAGAAGTGCGAAAACTTATACCAAAACTGTTACCAAAAAGTTACCTTAACTGTCATAGTAGTGCAAAAATAAAGAAAGTGAAAATTCGCCCAGTTAAAAGTAACTCTGATTTCATTTATTTAGCAAAAAAATAAAGCCGTCCATTTTACTGAGACATTGGACAGATTTTTTGTGAGTTCATATACGGTTACGCCTTTTCGAAACTGGGCACTTTAAAGTTGATTTGTAACTTTTGAACGGCGCAATAGATGGCACTGTTTGTATTCAATTTCTAACATATTTTTTTGGTGACCGCATTTGAAATTTTACACACTTTTTGACGATTTTTTGTTTGAGCTTGTACGTCTGTTCTCTGTGATATTACTATCGATTCAGCGTAAAGTTTAAAAAAGAAAGAATGAAAAAGGAATGTTATTAGACTTTTAAACGTTAAGGTCAAGCATTCGTAATAAATTACTAATTTATTATGACTTCATAAATAACTAAAAATACATTGAATTACGACATTTACAATCAAATTTGCCAGCACAGACTTTTGAATTGAGAATTTCCGTCAGCACTTTACGAGTAAACAAACAAACTACATATTTATTCTTAATCAAAAATTTGCGCTTTTTAGAATTCCATAAAATTTATTTTATCTCTGTCTTCGAGTATTTTGAGCGATCCGTTGCCTAGAATATGTCATATATAACGGCAGATCAAAATAAGAGGAAGCTTAATAAAATAAAAAATTTGCTGAAATTTTGCTTTCTCCTCGATAATAGTTTCTGAGAAACTTTTTCAACTTTGATTTTTCATTTGTTTAGTTTTACGTTAACGTGCACAAATAAATGATGAGAAAACATTAGGAAATATATTGCATTCCGATTATTCATTTAGAATCGAAAGAGTTTTTTTTTATTTTTTGTTTTAAATTTAGAAGATAAAAACAATTCTGTTGCACACATTTGTCTCCATTAATAAAAAAAAATCGATTTGTGCCCTTTCAAAATGCTGATCTGGAGCTGTCAAAATGCTGCCGTCCGAACATATTTTCATCACTTTTTTGTTTAGTTTACGTACACTTAAAAAAAACTCCGCTCATTTGAGAAACGAATTCAAAATCAATTTTTCCTAAATTATTTCCACGTAAATATTAATTTCCTTAACTACTAGTTAGCAAAAACTTTATAAACATTTGAGCAGTTTTTTTTCTATTCCGGCCGATTGAATTTAAAATCTTTCTCTTAAAAAACACTTTAAGCCGATCCAAATCTATCTTTTGAAATAATCAAATAAGGAAGGTAATTGAAAATAATTACTCCGCTCCATATTTTGTTCAGAAATATTTACAAGTATAGAATGGAGATATTTTCTTAAACTCTTTTTTGTTTGTTTGTTGATTCCCTAAAACTTTTATGGTGCAAGAAAAGAACTAAAAAAATTCATTTATTATACTGGCATCCCTGATCAAGTCGAGTCCGTAATACACGCTATTCACAAGTTAGACGAATTTCTCGAATTAGAGCTTCCATTTTGTCCGCTAGAGGATGCTGATGGTGTCGCCTTCTCATAATATGAAGAAAATAAGTGTGGTGAATATTGGTTTCAATTATATTCAAGGCCGGATTAAAGGGGGGGCAAAAGGGGCAATTGCCCCGGGCCCCCCGGCTCAAGGGGGCCCCCGAGGGAAAAAAAGTTTTAACATGACTTAAATCATACAACCTAAATTTCTACAAATAAATGAAAAGTTATCAAAACTAGAAAATCGGAATGGAAACTTGAAATATAACAACTAAAGGCGACCCCCGAATTAATATCTAAAATAGTTTTCCTCTCACATAAATTAAGGGGGGGGGGGGGGGGGGAGCCTTAGGGTAAACAATGAAGAATTTTTCCCGCATTTTTCGGGCTAAGAACATCAAAATCTTGGTATTAAAATTCAAAATTTTCAAAATCTGGGAAAAAAATGTTTAACCGAATTCGAAAAAAAATATGAGCAAAAATACCTCAAATTTTATTTTTTTTTACCAAAACGTTAATTTTCCATGTAATGGTTACTGCTCTAAAATAGCAGATAATTTCGTCAAAACTGGCTCAGTGCTAAAAGAGTACAGAGAAGCTTCATGAAAAACATCTCAGAATTTTACCCGGGCAATATCCGGGTTAATACCGGGTATTATTAATTTTTTCACTTATCACTCACTTTTATCGAAATAACCGTTGGTTGATAAATTCTTTTTTCCTCCTTATTTTTGAAAACAAAATCTATAAAAAAAACTGTAGTTGCGTAAATTGTACCAATCGACAGTACTGAATTTCCATTCCAGTTTCTGTCTTAGGTTTAAAATTCGTATTTAAACATTTTCAACTGATTTAACCAACATTTTCCCATCTACTGAAGTTGATATCTTGAATAATTTTTGAATTATCATTCTCAAATTATCATTAAAACAATCTCATAGTTGAGTTGCTAATATCATTGAGTGATTCTCTTAACATGAATACTTCTTAGTTTTTTCCATCTTATATTTTTCCAGATTCAATTCATTGAAATTTTCTTCTGTGATTGTAACTTTAAATCTCCATTTTTATATTAAATTAATATTTTGTTTCTCAAAACTTGATTTGAAATTATGATTTAAATATGAGGCACAGAATTGTGGTTGTGAAAATAACCTAATTTGAAGTTTTGAATTCTTCAACTCTTATATCTGTATACAATTTGAATTTAATTATTTTGTTAATTTTTTTTTGAATTTCGTGTTCTATGTTTCAAATCTTCATAATACTTTCCATTTGTCATAAGGTGAAAATTCCTCGACGGTCAATGATGAAATGAAAAGCATTTAAAATATCTATTCGGTCATTATTCTTAATCAGAGAGTTTTAGTTGGTGATAAGAGTATTAAAAAAATTGAGAATAAAATTTTGCATTTGGAAGCTCCAATCAGACCTTCCTTTTTGAGAAATTTCTGAACTCTTCCGCAATGTTTGCACTTGATAAATGAAAATTTTTTATTTAAAGATACCACAAACAAATTTCTACAACGAAAACATGGCTATTTGAAGAGAATATATTGAACACATCTCCAGTTTTTTGACCCGAATGACAATTGTTAAAGGGTCTTTAATAAATATTAATAATAATAATAATCTCCAGTTCTTTTACACGTTTAAAATGTTTTGTATTCTCTGGGATAGCATTTGAAAAAAAAAAATGAATCATAGGGGCCCCTCGAGAAAAATTGCCCCGGGCTTCCCGATGGTTTAATCCGGCCCTGATTATATTTGTTGAAGCGTTACACACAAGTCTTTTCACAAAAATTATTTACAGGAGAGGTTTGAAGTGACTTTTTTAAGTAGGTACTACGGTCTTCGAGCGTGTTTGTCTTCACAAATATAATGTAAGAAGGATCCACTTCATATTTACTACATTTCGGTAGTGAATTTTGAAAAGGGAGAATGCGCCAAATGTAAACAAATGGAGTTATCAGCTGGGAGATAAAGTACATTCAGAGCTCTACATTTTGAATGCACAACTTTAACTGAAAGATATTTGGTTTTCGAGAAACAGAGAAAACAAAATAAAATTTTTGCTGGGAGCTTACGGAGCTGTCAAACTTCGAACGCGTTTTTCTCGAAACAGTGATGTTGACGCATTCGCCGTATTCAAAATTCGATACCGATTTGAAGTTGTAAGTGAAACGGGAAATTTACATTCAGTTTTCATAGAAGTATTAAAAAACGATAAATTACTTCTAATTTGGTTTAGTATCAACGCCTAATTAGATTTTTAACAGTAGAATGTTGATTTCCAAAGGTGGTTGGTTTCCAGAACAATACGATTTCTCATCACTTCCATCTGTACCGTTGAGCCGTCAACACGTACGCCGGAGCATCGTATCGTTGCTGTGTACCTGCAGGAACATTTTACATTATTTATTTTTTCCTTACCTGTATCTCAATCAGCACTTTTCAGTGCTAAAATTATTTTCATTTTCTTTTATTCATATTTTCTCTTTTCTTTCCAGCATGGGGAAGTCTTCGGCCGGCTCAAGGGCCGGAAGAAAACGGATTGCTGAACCTAATCCAGGGCCATCTGCCAAAAAAGTTGAAATTTCCAATTCATTCGATGTCCTTCATAACATCGGTGATGAGGAAATATTCATATTTAATTCTGATAAGAGTACTAAGAAACCTTCTTCTTCTTCTTATACTCTTAAAAACGAAAAGATTCCACCAATAACGGTCACGATTCCTGACTTCAATGCCTTTCGAAAAGAAATCGTCACTTCCGTCAAGGATGTGAAGATTTCTTTTCAGATCGGTCGAAGGGGAACTGCTCGTATATTGGCGGAATCTTTTAATGATTTTCAAAAAATTTTAAATTATTTCAATAATAAAAAACACCAATTTTTTACGTACGACACTAGAGGTGATCGTCCTTTTAATGTTGTACTTCGTGGTCTCACCGGCGATCAGACACCGGATGAGATCACAAATGAATTAAATTCTTTGTTAGGTTTTTCTCCAATTCAAGTAATTCAAATGAGGAAAAGAACCAACACGAATAATACCAGTAGTGTTGGTTTTGCTCCTGAACTTTATTTGATCCATTTGAAAAAGGATCAGGTTAATAATTTGAAAATTTTGGAAAAGGCTCGTCTTATGTTTCATTGTCGAGTAAAATTTGAACCTTTTCGTAAATCCCATACCAATTTTTTACAAAATATTACGCAATGTCGTCGTTGTCAAGCTTTTTGTCATGGCACTAAAAATTGTAGAATGAATGCCAGATGCATGTTTTGCGGCTCATTCGATCATGAAAAATCTAAATGTCTTTTTGGTGGTGATAAGCCAAAAACAGATTTTTTCAAGTGTGCGAATTGCGCAGGTAATCATTCCTCGAATTCTCTAGATTGTCCCGTTAGGGCAAAAATTGTTGCTTCTAGGAAAAACCCCAAAGTTTCCAGAAAAGTTTCTTCTCCTCCTTCCTCTTTTTCGTCTACACACGTCAGACCGGCAAACAACCTGCCTGTTCGCAGTCAGCCCCGGCCTACATTGGAATCACGGCTGGGTAATACCCGAAGTGATTTTAATGTTACCTGGGCTGATTCTGCGCCACAGACTCGTTGTTTATCGTTCTCAGAGGTGGTTGAAAATGGGTTGCCCTCTTCAGGTTTAACTAATAAAAATGGGAAAAAACCAAGTCTCAACGTTCATGCGAAGGCTTGGGAAAATCCCCGAAATTCAAATACTTTTTCTTCTCCTTCCTCTTCTGATTCTAACAATTTTGTTGATTTGGGTGAGATTACTGAGGAAAAATTAAAATTTTTGCATCAAAATTTGATGGAAATGATGCAACTTATGTTGAAAGCAAATTCAATGTTTGAAGCTTTCCAAACTTCTTTTAATTATGCTAACAAAATTATTATGACTTTACGATTCCCTCATGGATCCAAATAGATGTTTAAATATTATGAATTGGAATGCTAGATCCTTGCTGGCAAACCAAGATGAATTCTTTTTATTTTTGAAAACTCAAAACATACATATTGCTGCCATCACTGAAACTTTTTTAAAGCCAGACAATAACTTGAAAAGCAATGCTTTCTTTAAAATTTTGCGAAATGATCGACTTGATCGACAAGGTGGGGGTGTAGCTATTGTCATCAATAGTCGTCTCAAATTTAGACTTCTTCCTTCTTTCAATACAAAAGTCTTAGAAATAATTGGAATTGAATTAGAAACTTCTATGGGGAAAATTATAATTGTTGCCGCATATTTGCCTTTTCAATGTAGCGGTGAACAGAAAAATTTTTTGAAGGGAGATTTACAAAAACTCACCAGAAATAAATCAAAATTTTTTATTATTGGTGACTTTAATGCAAAACACCGATCTTGGAATAATATTTCATCAAATTCAAATGGGAATATTTTATTTAATGACTGCTCTGCAGGTTATTACACTGTTGAATATCCTAATGGGCATACTTGTTTTTCTTCAATTAGAAATCCCTCCACAATTGATTTGGTTCTAACGGATTTAGGCGAGCATTGTAGTCAATTAGTTACTCATGCGGACCTCGATTCAGACCACCTTCCAGTAACATTTTCTTTATCCCAAAGTTCCATTGAAAACCCTTTAAAATCAACTTTCAATTTTCAAAAGGCTAACTGGGAGCGATATATGAATTTTATTGAACGTAATTTAGATGTAAACGTTCCATTGAATTCAATAGAAGATATTGATTTGGCTGTAGAAAATTTGACAACTTCAATAGTCAATGCTAGAGCCGTTTCAATACCTAAAGTTAAACATAAATTTAATCAACCTTTAATTGATGATGATCTTCAGTTTTTGATACGACTGAAAAACATTCGTCGACGCCAATTTCAACGAACTAGGGATCCTTATTTGAAATTAATTTATTGCGACCTTCAAAAAGAGATCAAACGTCGTTTAAATTTCATTCGTAATGAAAATTTTGCTAAAGCAGTAGAGGACATAAAACCCTACTCAAAGCCATTTTGGAAATTAACTAAAATTCTAAAAAAGCCCCAGAAGCCAATTCCTACTTTGAAAGATGGGGATAAACTTCTTTTAACTAATTCAGAAAAAGCTCAAAAATTAGCCCAACAATTTGAGTCTGCTCATGATTTTAATTTAAACGTTGTAAGTCCAATTGATGCTCAAATTTCTCTAGAATTTGATGATATTCTTTCTAAGCAAATTGTGTTTGAAAGTTCTTGTGAGACAAATATTGATGAACTTAAATTGATTTTCAAAAAATTTAAAAATATGAAAGCCCCGGGGGAAGATGGGATTTTCTATATTCTTATTAAAAAGTTGCCTGAAAGCACTTTAAATTTTTTAGTTAAAATCTTCAATAAATGTTTTCACTTGGCTTATTTTCCCAATAAATGGAAAAATGCCAAAGTAACTCCAATTTTGAAACCTGGAAAAAGTGCTTCAGAGCCTTCAAGTTATCGACCAATTAGTTTGCTTCCTTCTTTAAGTAAACTATTTGAGAGAGTTATTTTGAATAGAATGATGATTCACATTAATCAGACATCTATTTTCCCTGATGAACAATTTGGTTTTCGTCATGGACATTCTACTACACATCAACTTTTGAGTGTAACTAATATGATTAACGCTAGCAAATCTGAAGGTTATTCAACTGGTGTTGCTCTTCTTGATATTGAAAAAGCTTTTGACAGTGTTTGGCACAAAGGTTTAGTAGCTAAATTAGCTCGATTTGATTTTCCTGTATATCTCACCAAAATTATTCAAAATTATTTGACTAGCCGAACTTTGCAAGTAAGCTATCAAAATTCATGCTCTGAAAGGATACCCATTAGAGCTGGTGTCCCTCAGGGTAGTATACTTGGGCCTATTTTACACAATATTTTTACTTCTGATCTTCCTGATGTCCCAGAAGGAAAAGGTAGAAGATTATTTGCTGACGATACTTTGCTTTCAGCCAAAGGTCGAAATTTACGGGTGGTACGCAGTAGATTGCAACAAAATTTAAATTCCTTTTTGAATTATTTGAAAATGTGGAAAATTTCTCCTAACGCTTCCAAAACTCAACTTATTTTATTTCCCCATAAGCGAAGAGCAAATTTTTTAAAACCTAATGAAAATCATTCCATAACTTTTAATGGGGTTTCTTTAGAATGGTATGATCACGTGAAGTACTTGGGACTCACACTTGATCGGAATCTTTCTTTTAAGAATCACATTGAAGATATTCAATCTAAATGTAATAAATACACTAAATCTCTTTATTCTCTCATCAACAGGAAATCCCGACTTTGCCTGAAGAATAAGATGCTTATTTACAAGCAAGTCTTCCGACCAGCGATAATGTATGCAGTTCCGATTTGGTCTAGCTGCTGCGCGACGAGGAAGAAAGCCATCCAGAGGATTCAGAACAAGGTTCTGAAAATGATTTTGCGGTTTCCACCTTGGCACAGCACCGAAGATCTTCATCGGATTGCAGGCATTGAATCTATCGAAGAGATGGCCAACAAAATCATCTCCAACTTCAGAGGCAAATCGATGCAGTCTTCCATCGCAGAGATTCGCTCTCTCTACAATTAGTTTAATTTTAGGATAGCTTTAGTTTTTAGTTTAAAATATTTTTTTTTCTCACTACAGGATGTTCTCCTTTATAAAAATGCTTGACTGTGCTCAGCAAATTTAAGTCGAATAAATAAATTTTAGTGATTATTAAACTATAGGGCTCTGAAAGTTCATTATTGAACTGAACACCTAATTTAATGTATTAATGTAATATAAATGTAATGATGAATTGGTACTAATAAAGATATATTTAAAAAAAAAAATACGATTTCTCAAAGCTAAAATGAAAACACTTTGGAAAATGTAACAATTAACATGATTAAGACAACATCAATTATAGTAAAACTTGTTTACATTCAAATTGAAAATATTCATTCAGTCTACGTAGCAAAATTTTCATCAAAGCAATAACTCAACAAAATTACCTTCGAAATGCCCTTTAGGCAACGACACGATTTCAACACAAAAACCATTCACACCAACAATCACCCTGGCACAGAACTCAACGACTCGGGTACGACTAGTAACTGTTTCCCCCCGAAAACCGTAAGTTGCGTTCTACTACTCATCTTCAAACCGGAGGAGCCAGAACAAACAAGGCTGGTGGTTTCGAACTACCCAAACCCAAGGAGGTAGGTATGAAGAAACAATCTAAAAAGCGACTCCCAATCCCAAACCTCAACCCTTTCGTGATTCACTCAGTCATTTAGTCTTTCAGTCTGTGCTTAGAAGTCTCATGTTGCCCTTTTGTGGCAATGGTTTTCCATGATGGTTTTCGTTTTCTTGTTCCCTTTCATGACGCGTTACATGACAGGTATTGTTTTGTTTATTGACAAGATTTGTAGTAACAGTAGTGCTAGTTGACGGTTGTTAGATTGCAACCGGACTAAGAAGACAAACCGCATACCTTTGGGGCTTGAATCAGATTGGTTCTACCGGTTCGAATTGGCTGCATGAGTTGGGCAAAAATGTCCTATTTGTTTTTGACTACGATAGACAAAAAAAATTAAAAGCACACGCAATCTGATAAAAGAACAATCATATACTTTCCAGAAAGTGTCATACACGCTAAGATAAAAATAAACACACTCAGATAAAAATACACTTACACACTCAAATAAAAATATACCGATGAAATTATACATACTCAAATTAAAATAAACACGCTTATATAAAAAAACTGAATAGATTAAGCTTCATAAATAAAACCACACATACTTAGATAAAACAACACAAAAACTCAGAAAAAGTACACACAGCCAAACACTCACACACTCAGATGAAAACACTCAACAATTTGTTTGTTCAAAATACTCAGTCGGATAAAAATACACATGGTCAGTTAAAAACACTCATGCAATTAAAAACAAAAACACTTAGATATTCATAAAAGTGTTTACTTCTTGCGTTTGTTTTGGATGAGTTTAAGTTGATCAAAATTTACTACTAGTCATCGACAGCAAAACAGCGAAACTTAATTGGAAACACCAAATACCCCACCAAAAATAGCAAGGGATATTAGTCACTCTCACGGTGACGCCACAAACACTCCACGGAACCATGGATTCGGTGGTTTTGTCACGTTGCAGAAACAAACCGGCCGTGTGCAGTCCATTATCGGGGAGAAGTGAATGACATTTGATATGAATTTAGAGTACTATAGCGGTTCCTTCACCACTTGGAACGTTTTGCTTCGGAAAAAAGCGGATTTGAACGGTTTTCGGTTTCCTCTCCAGGGAAATGCTGATCCGAGTAACGAGCACTCGTGTGCCTAACCAGCAATCAAGCCCATTTGCCCGAGTTGTCACCAAGATGTCACCTCAGTTGTAACCCATCAACAGCAGACCGTCGTCATCTTTTCCACCCAAGAGGGACGGAACCGAGCGGTTATTTATGGCTTGTGTTAAATATGCGTTAAAGGTTTCCCCATAAAAACAACACCACTCGATGTTGTCACAGTTGATCGGCAACCATCTATCCAGGAGGCGCATTTCCCGCAGCGCGAAAGCCGCAATGAAATTGGTAATTAATTAGTCGTCCGGTCGTCGTCGCCGCTGTTTCTGTTTCGCTACAATCGAATGCAATATGCAATAAAACAGATCACATCTCCGTCAGCCGGCCGCCATTAGGGCTACTGCATGCTGACTGGCTGACTAGCTGGCTGAATGGGCTAATGGACATCACATAGGAATGCCACTTGAATGTGTTTCGGTTTAGACTTTGATAACGATGTTGTGAAATATTTACGTTTTAATTTGATTTTGTACATCGGCTCGTGTCTTACGTCAGCTACATATAGCTATAGAGTAATGCTGACCAGACGCTGGGAATTCTTGGAGATGGGAATAGATGGTTTCAGAATAAATTATTCGAGCTGAATCTTGCAAATGGTATTGAATTTCATCATACATCATCATCGTTCTGTATGAAAATGTCGGAACTCAAAACATAACATAACATGGCT
Source organism: Uranotaenia lowii (assembly GCF_029784155.1). Lineage (NCBI taxonomy): Eukaryota > Metazoa > Arthropoda > Insecta > Diptera > Culicidae > Uranotaenia > Uranotaenia lowii. The sequence continues at coordinate 293,973,191 of NC_073692.1, forward strand.
CTTATGGGAAAATGAGATCAACATTTCGAAAAAGTATTCATTTTTCTAATGTTGGTGAGACTGCCAAAAATCGCAGTGCTCACTGACGACACCTTGCCACCTTTTCTCTGGGCAAAAAATCCTTGGTAGATGCCGAAAATCGATGTTATATGTCGATGTTGCTATTACAAGTTACTAGTACCTTCTAGAGTACCAATGCAAAATAATGAAATTCAGACTGCCCACTGATCAGGGTTTACTACAATCACGGGATGAAGATATTTGCACATATTTGGTACAGGATTTTCACAATATTGGCTTTACGGAGCTATACGTCAAATGGCACTGTCCTCCCAGACATACCTGATATAAAAAACGAAAAAAATAATAATGCCAATAATGTCATCTTTGGTACAATGCGTTTAAACTCATTTTGGGCATAAAGTTAGCTCCAATCGGTATTGAATTTTTGCAATCTTCTTGGGCGTAGTAAAATGAAGGGATAGAAGCACAATTAGCTTGTACTAGTACAGTTCATACATCGATTTTTTTTATTCATCTCTGTAACTAAAGAAGTCGCAAGATACATTTAGTATTTTACACCTGTGCTTGTATTGGTATTTTGTACATCGATTAGCTCGATTTACGTACACAGAAAAAAATACTGAGCTTTACATGTCATGTAAAATTTGATTTCATGTAAAATGCGGTCAGATGTGTTGTATACTATAACGCATCCCTGATAAAAACTATGCGTTTCCTCATTCGGGTCAATTTGTTGTAATTTTACATGACTTTTGCATGAAACGATGTTTGAAATCGAAAACATTGCATTCGCGTACAAGGTGTGTCTTATTGTTTTGCAATTTTTATAAATGAAAAGTGAAAAGAAATCTTTTTACAAAATTTAACCAAGAAACAAATAATGTTTTATTGCTTTAATTAAAAAACCTAAAAATAGTATATTACTCTAGAGAAATTTATAGACATTATTGGATAGAAGTGATATATTGTTCTAAGCTAAACAGTTCCCCTCTTGTTCATTTCTTAACATATTTTTAACATAAGAATAACTCTAACCGATAAGGTTGATTTGAAATCTAGCATTTAAAATTGAATGGCACACAAAGTAGTCAAACTTGTGGTAAGAATAGAAAAAAATGCAGAAAAAGGTGAAAAATATTTTTAATTTTTTTTTACCAAAATTTCAGCAAACTAAAGCTTTTTTTCTCTTTGTTTTTGGATTTAAGTATAAACGTGTTTATTAAAAAAAATCAGGCTCATGGACTATCGTTTTGAGTTGTTTAATATTCATACCAACAAATGACTCGCTTCATTACCCCTTCCTCAAATCCCATTGTTTTGCAAATACATTTCAATGTACAACGAATTAATTGTATCAAGTAATTTTATTCAAAAAACATTCTAGGTGAACATTATGCTACCTACATTGAAAAAGAAAATAATTAAAAAAAACCATCCATCCAAAAACTATGAACGAAACATAAAAGAAATTTCAGATACACCCTGTAGCAGAATCCTATCACAAACAAACACCGAACGGCCGACCGGTAAGCAGCAAGTTTGATTTGATGCGCCGAAAAAAATCTGTTTCAAGTGTGGAGCTCGTGAATTTCGAGTAAACACAAACATCTTGAACAACTTTTTAATCATTGTCATGGTTTGTTGTAAGGCTGATGGCTAGAAGTTAATAAATTATGAATTTAAAATCTAAAAAAGATTAATGAGCCGGAACGGTTTTGCCTTTCTTACAGAAAGGTATAGTTATCGGTCGATTTGGGAGATCCCTAATTATGGGTCTTAGATATACCTTTATAGGTACCTATCGAATCAGCTCGACGAGTTCAGACGATGTCAGTGTATTTGTGTGTGCTGGTGTGATTTTTTGTAAACATTGTCCACACGTTTTTGCGAAACTGGGAAGTACAATAAAAATGATTTTTGTCTTAAAAAATTAGATTTTTTTCCCTCTTCAATGTATAAAAGAAAGAAAAAAAAACAAAATAGTTTGAAAAATAAATTTTCATAGTAATTATCATCAAATCATCACTCCAAAAACGTGTCAATATGGCTGGCTAGCCACAACCAGCAATCACTAAACTCAAGATTATCGTATATATGACGTCAAATTATACGTGACGTCATAGATACGCGCTTGCTATCTAAAAGTATGGACCTGTCGATGTGTGGAAGGGAGAACAGACAGAATTCACTCCCACTCAAGTTTTGATGTCATCCTGACAGAAACCGTATGGGAGGAAGAAGACAGTTATAACTTTCCCGGCCAATGATTTTTTTTTTAAATTTTTATGGATCAGTTTGATACCAATCCATTGCAAAAATATCGGAACCGAAGCCCCGAATGTAGAATCATAAAAATGGTTTTCACCAAGGGGTACTACCCCGAAATTGATGAAGTCGTTGATGAGTACGTCATGCCCACACTGCATGGTACGGAAGCGATAGTAACTTCGCCCAACATTATATTCAGGCACAGATTGCTCTGAGAAGGGGAAAACAACACGGGTGCGCAGACGATGTATGTCCTCTCATCTTCTCACATGCCGTTCGTGCTTACGAAGCTTTTTCTTAAGCAGCAACGACAGGAGAGTATTTCGCCCGTGGAAGCAAATTAAATCTAATAAGACAAATGCTACTGAATCCTCTCGAGCTTTAAGCTCTCGGGCTTGGTTTTTTGTTCCCTTTTCTCTTCCTCTCTTCAGATCTAACGTTGCGTTGTTGTTGTTGGGGTTGGTGTCTTGCAAAAACGATGACTGCTTGGAGGTCAATTTGAACTTTCACTTGCTGAAGCCAATGGAAGATGACAACCAAACAGTAGCGCCACCAAGCCCTCCATAGTAGAGTTTGAAGCATTTGGGATTTTTTTTGGAACATGCATATAAAGCTAAAATGCTAAGAGCAAGTTCACTGGTGTTGGGAAAAAGTGGTAGAAATTTGGTCACTTTTTGCACATTTTGAAAATTTTGTCATGCAAAAACATTTTCAAGATCAGTGGCCTTCAAGTTTTTTAATAACACGTGTTGTAGTTTCGTATGCTGTGATGCAAAAATAGCAATATTTCTATCACATACGGCTGAAATAGAAACAGTGCTGTAAAAAAATACAACGCCCAAAAATCTTGAAAACATTTTTGCATGGTAAAGTTTTCAAAATGTCAAAACTTCTACCACTTTTTTCCAACACCAGTAAACTTGCTCTAATAATCATTATTGACAAAGTTGAAGAAACAGAAAAAAACATTTTCGCCAGGATGACCAAATACAAAAATGACAAAATTGAAAAAATTGACTAAATAGACCAATTTGACAAAATTGACGAAATTGACAAACTTGACATAATTCATTGATTTGACAAAATTCACTTAGTTGAAAAAATCATAAAATTTGATGAAATTTATAAAATTGACAAAATCGAGAAAATTGGTCGATAAAATTCACTGAATTGACAAAATTAACAAAATTGAAAAAATTGACAAAATTGACAAAATTGACAAAATTGACAAAATTGACAAAATTGACAAAATTGACAAAATTGACAAAATTGACAAAATTGACAAAATTGACAAAACTGACAAAATTAACAAAATTGACAAAATTAACAAAATTGACAAAAGAGATGAGAAAATCGACAAAATTCACTAAATTGACAAAATTGACAAGATTGATAAAACTGACAAAAATCGACAAAAATCGACAAAATTGACAAAATTGACACAATTGACCAAATCGACCAAATTGACAAACTTGGCTTAATTCATTGATTTGACGAAATTCACCTAGCTGAAAAAATCATAACAATTGATAATATTTATAAAATTGAAAAAATCGAGAAAATTGGCAGAGTTGACAAAATTGACGATGAAAAAATCGACAAAATTCACTGAATTGACAAAATTGACAAGATTGATAAAACTGACAAAAATCGACAAAATTGACAAAATTGACTAAAACGACCAAATTGTCAAAATTCACAAAATTGACAAAGACAAAATCCACAAAATTCACTTTATTTAAAAAATTGACAAAATTGACTGGCGAAATTTACAAAATTGACCCAATTGACCAAATTGACAAAATTGACAAGATTGACAAAATTGACAAACTTGACAAAATCGAAGAAAATTGACAAAATTGAAAAAATTGGCCAAATTGACAATGACAAAATCGACAAATGCACTTAATTGACAAAGCTGACAAAATTGACAAGATTGACAAATTTGAAAAAATTGACAGAATTTTCAAATTTGAAAAAATTGACAAAATCATTAAAATTGTTAAAATCGACAAAATCTGGAAAATTGGTTAAATTGACAAAATTTACATACTAACAATGCTGACAATATCATGAAAATTGATAAAATTGACATTATTGACAAAATGGAAAAAATGACCAAATTAACATAATTAACGAAATAGACAAAATCAACAAAACAGAATAAAAATCTCAAAATAACAAAATTAAAAATACTACGCTTTCAAAATTTTCAATATTATTAATTTTCAAAATTTATTCTACCGATTTTCTACATTTTGGTATCGTATTTTACTCTAGCAATTTAAATTTTATCCAATAATTTTATCTATGTATTTGTTTCCTCTACTTGAGGGGTTGAATTATTTGAAATACATGGTCAGGTATCTTTTTTTAAATTGTATTTTTAATTTTTATACCCCTTCCATTTGGAAGATATCATATGCTGTAACTCCAAAAAGAGTAAATTGAGTTAGATTATAATGTCATAGAAACGGAATCATACATGATATTCCAGAATCTAGTTATTCAAAAATCTCCAATTAGTTGCAAATAAGGTTATTTATATGAAATTTATGATTATATAAAAATACTTTTATCCTAATAAAAACTTTGAATCTTTATTTCCTAAATTCATTTTGGATTTATTGCGTATGAAATTCATTAATCATAATTCATAATTCATAATTCATTTTATTTTATATGTACCCAAATATAATTTACAGGCTGTAAGAAAGGCTACAATCCACTGTCAAGTGTATTAAATCAGGTTTTATTGTTATGGTCATGTAAATTCACAATGGCATTTTTCTCTTTTCGGGAATTTACATTACGTCATAAGTCATGTAAATTTAGTAGAAATAACTTGTTCCAATTATTTGCAGGTTAAAACATGTAAAAGCACAAGATTATTTAATACTGTGTACATTAGACCGCTTCTATTTGACAAAAAGGCAGCGCCGAGTAAAAATGAAGACAAATATCTCGAGCAAGGTTTTATAGACATTTTTTTATTCATTAGAATTAGATTCATCTGAGTTGCTGTTACTGCTTAAACTTGCTTATTTTCATATACTTTTAATTTGATAAAAGTTTAAAATCGTTAACGGAATTCGTTCTCAAAAAATGACTTTATGCTCCCATATGATTTTTCAAATGTTTTTCGGGTCAACAAGAATCAGTGTTAAATTTGAAATGATTTGGTTGATTCCTGAATTAGCGCAACGCGTTCCAATTTTGTATAGAAATTTGTACGGAAGAAGAAGTTTTTGTATGTATGTATGTAGGTAATCCACCATGGGTGCACGGATTCACCGCAGTTTTACCAAAGTATGAACATCTCCGCATCCCTTAGATAAAAAGTTTTGGCTTATCTCCAATGCAGAGTGTGACATACCCGGCACCATGGTTTCGTGTTTTTTGTTGTGGATGTATGTATATCGTGTTGCTGTTTGTATATTCTGGACAAATATTTCAATCATCTGCGCAACCAGTTCACAATTTATGAAATTTTTAATTTCATATATTTTCACAGGTATTCCGGCATCCGTGTATATACCTGGCCAGTTGGCATATGATTGAAAATTCTATTATATAGTCATATAATTATTGAAAAATATAAAATTGACGGGAACATCTTACCTTATTGCTGGTTTTTGACCAAACTTACCTGATACAAACCAATAATTTAACCAGCTTTGAGCTTCCTTTTTGGTTTAACTCTACTAGCCAACCTGATTCGGATATTTTATGCTCTTTGTATTAGATGTTTCACGTTTCCTTTTTTCACTTTCCCAGTCGCCAAACCCCTGGTTTCACTTGCACAACCACGCTTGCTCTCCTTTGTTAAAACTTCTCCCTTCTTCCTCTCTCTCCCTCACCAACACTAAATTTCAAACTCTCTATTCACCACTCAGGCCTTCCGTGTGCAATTAAATTCACCACTTCCCACACTCTTTTCTGCCGACTCTCCCAGGCAGCGTTGCCACATTAAAATCTGTATTTTCGAGTCAAAAAATCTTTTTAATCTGTATAAAATCTCAAAAATCTGTATTGAAATCTGTATCAACAATTTTCATTCCGGATACTTACGTTGAACTATGGTGACCTTTTTTATAATGCGTAGCACACTCATTTGGACTACGCTGCTCAGTAGTGCAGGCTAGTATTTGTGCGACATGTCAAATTAGTGTTAAATCTGTACTTTTGTTGTACGCAAACCGGTTTTTGGTTTAACTTTGTCCGATTTATTGAACAAAATACATGTCCGCTACATGTGAAAAATAGGGTCACGCTAATTTTGGGTCGGAATGTTTCGTTAAATATAACGATCTGTAATCTTCTGGGTTTTAACAATCAGTTGGGATTTGAACATTGTTTCAATAGTCTTTATCATTAAAAGTTACATTTCTAATAATGCAATGCCCAATTTTAGTACATGATTCTTAAACACAGGTTTTAAAACTTTCTTCAACCTCTTGCTTGTTGTATTGCATTGTAACGATTCCGAACTCTAATCTGGAAGATTTTCCTGATATACGAGCGTGATAATTGATGGCTGATTGAATCATCAAAGTAGATTATTATGGATTGACTCGAAGTATAATCAAAATATCATAGAAAATATCAGATTTTCTGAAAATCTGTATAAAATCAGTATAAATTTCCAATTATCTGTAACCTGTATTTACAGATTCTGTGTTTTCAAATTTCTAAAAAATCTGTATAATTACAGAAAAATCCCTATATGTGGTAACGCTGCTCCCAGGGCGAGATTTCTCTTGCTCGCGTACTTTGTACGGAAGAAGAAGTTTTTGCAAATTAAATCATCCAGAAAATTCGAATAAGCTCAAAATGAAGTTTGTCTTTAGTTATTGGTTTTGCCTATTCTTAAGCTTCTTTTATTTGGTTACATGAGAAGCTAAGTATTTCATGAAAAAAGTTATAACCTTTTCAAAATAAAAAAAAACCTGAATCCAATTCAATTTATTTAAAAATGGCTTGCTGGCTAGAGCTTTCACAAATTTCACAAATGTTTTTTTTTTGAGGTTAAACCAATTAAAAAAATCATGGCTATTTGAACAGTTTTTTGCATTTTTTAATTTCATCCTACGGTTAAACAGTTTTCAAATAAACAGTCAAAAATAATTAAAAAAAAATATTCTGATTTTTTTTTCATAACATTTTTTCTGGGGTAAAAATAAGGCTTAAGGTTTGTTCACATGAAATGTACTGGAAGAATCAAGAAATTCAAAATTTCTTTTAAAAGAATTCATCACCCTCGCATTCGCATTCGCATTCGCATTCGCAGGAGCAGTCGCCTAAAACTTCGGTTGGCGCTACGCAACAACTCTCCGTTTTATGATGTTAGTCAACGTTTACTTTACAGATAGATGCAGAGATCTCTATGACCCATCCATAAACGTGAGGAGGTTTTGGAGCATTGTTAGTTTATTTGGGAAGGGTGGACCCTGGGAGATGCTAGGCCAGCATTGCGGGTTATGAATTTGTCCTACATCTCCTATGCTCCTAATGTCTCCTACTGAGACTCCTATCACTGACTGAGGCATTTCGATATACATTTTTAAATATAATTTAGAAAGAATAATTTATAACATTCTTTGAAAAATAAACTTAATTCGAGGGAAGAGGTAGTTATGAACCAATTAAACTGAAAATTAAATTAATTTAACCATTTACTCATTTTATTATATCAATTGAAATCAGATCTTTTTCCTATTTTTTGTTACTGGTATATGTATTTATAATTTTAGAAACATTTATATTCAGGTAAAAACTTTAAAGTTATCCAAATATTTAAAATACTTTTCTACTGTTGGTTTATAAAGCATACAAATAAATAGTTTTAATTTAATACCAACTCCAATATAATGTAATTAAATTCAAAAAGCTAAACAAACTAAAATGATTTTCTGATAATCTGGCAAATAATTTCAATTACTCTGTAGATCTTATATGTTTAAAATAAAGGGATAGCTTATCCTGAAAATTTAGTCAAGTATAATGTAGTTTTTATCATAAATTTATTGAATTGGTTTTCCTTTTGTAAATCTAACTGGGCCTCATTTTTTAGACATAAACGTCACTAGGAATGCAGAACTAATATAAAATAAGAAGGAACGGTTAGTAAGATCAATGCGAAACAATTTATCATTTTTTGAAATTATAAAAAAAAAATAATGGGATTGAACTGCCTGATCATTTTTAGATAAATATTAAATGCGCGAACCTAAATTCATCAATAATCCAAACTTGAAGTATGAGTCATACAAAAAAAAAATATTGTACCAATTAAAAGCTGATGGGATTTTATCGTTTTTATCTACATAAAACTCCTCTAAACATGCATTACCTTTCTAGCGAAATTGAAACGAGCAGTTCTGGATAAAATACAAAAGCTCACAAACAACTTTGGATATAATATACTATTAGTGAGAATTATTACGATTACTTTCAACTACATTCGCACAAGTATGTCTTAACTTCAGTTAACATATTTGGCAAGGAAAGAAAAGTGAATACTTAGCTTAGAATCCTTGACATCGTATTCGAACTCGGAGCTCAAAATCCATCTGGAGCCCACTGTCATCAGGCTGACCTCCTTCCACATGCAATATTGCGTTCAATATTCGTAACGCACCAACACCAACATTTCACACAAAAAACATCAGATAACACTATTTTATATGAAATTTCACTATTTCCGACAACAATTAACAACCGCGCCTCGAACCACCCAGACGAAGGGAATTTATTCGGCATATTACACCACAAATCGACAGTTTCGAAACACCGTTTAAAGGAGAACAACTTCCACTTGACTGTGTTGCCAGATCAAACCTTCTCGATTCACAATTTCGGAAATTTTCAGATTATCCGAAAATCAAAGTAACCACACACTCACGACGCCGACGAACTGTCTGACATAACGGGGGAGTAAAAAAATTAACTCTGAATGGCGGCAGAGCCTCTTCATAAAATTATCACTTTTTGATCAAAATTTCTTGGGAGTCTGATCAAATAAAACCCAACAGTAACTTGCAGATGAAACCGAACGACACTGTAATACTAATAGAATAAACCTTCGAATGGCACTCGAAACAATAAAATAATGCTATTAGTAACCGCGGACGTAGCACACACAAACCCCGAACCGTACTTCTCGGCCTCCCGAAAGCGAATCCGCAGCTAGCGGTTAGAACCTCTATTTGAAAAAACTGCACTTATTTTCCTCCGAAATTCTCGACCAACTTGCGAACATTTTTCTTCTGCATCTCAGTTGTTAAGCAGATAAAAAATGTTAGATTTTTCATCAAAATCACCAAATTTTTATTCGCGAAAAAACAGATTGAAAAAACGTGACGACGGAAAAAACACGTACGTTCTCTTTAAAAGAATTCATCACCCTAAATCTTAAACCGAAACGAAATGGAAACCAAAATAATAATAAAAAAAAAACATTACAGATACGGGAATCAAACTCATGCCTGCAGTGGCCCTGCGATTACCATCTCAAGATGCTAATCGCTCTTCACCAACGTAAATGCGAGACTTTCTAACTACGAATAAAGCATGAATAAAAATTATTCCCCAACGAAACAGTTCTCCGCTTAAAATTTACCCTCAAACCTAAATTTGCCTCAAAGGAGATAATAGAATCAGATTTACCTACAACAAAAACCCCCAAAAAACAGTTCACCGCTTGTAGGGCAAGTTTGGCGTATTGACGAGCTGTGATTTTTTCACAAACTTGAGTTGTGAATATTAAACTCAGGTTTGGGGGGTAGGAGTTCTCAAGTTTGGGTATTTTTGAATTTCAGTGTACGCCAATGTGAGAGAAAAAATCCATCAAATCAGTGCAGGGTAGAAGTTTCGTGATGTTTGTTTATCGATGTGTGTGTCCCTAGAAAAGGTTGCCGTGATAGAAAGAGGAGGGAAACATTTCCACTTTAGTGATGTCCATTGTGATTTCACCTTCTCTCTTAGCAGTGCTATTTCGAGCGCCGGCTTTGCTCGGAACTTGACTTCGGTTTAACTCGAATACGAGAGTAGTGCGTTTCGGAAACCGTATTGCACTCTCGTAATCGCAGCAAAGAACAGTGCTATTTGAGAGGTGTTGACCAAACACGAATACTGGAAACTATTACTAAAACTCAAGTTTTTATTTCGATCAACAAAAAAAATATTTCACATTAGTCAAAATAAAGGATATGTTTCTCATTCGCGCGAATTAAAATCTTAGATCCATTCTTCTAAGCGTAAATACCAATGAATCGTACTTAACTAAAAACCGTTGAAGCTTCACTCTCTCTGAGAGAAGCTGTTCTGTTGCTCAAATGTCGTCCAAAGCCTGACCCTAGGACGGAATAGACAGCAGGGTGTGTAAAATTTACAAATTTTTCGAAATTTCAAGTTCTTGTAGCCCAATAAAGCGTGTCTTTTTGGTCAAAACCAACGTACCTTTACTGATTTTAATAATAAGATTTAGGTACAACGTGGAGAGAAATTGTTATAACGAGGAAGTTATTAATTTTACAGAAATGAAATGTTCAGATAAAGTTATCTACATACATTGATTTTTTTAGCTTTTGCAAGTTTATTTGGTGGTAATCAGAATTAAGAGTCGTCTTGATTTGCAAAAAATTATCTCAACAATTTATCAGTTAATTTATGAAAATTTAAAAAAAAATGTTTTGATTTTACCAAAAAGATTTACAAACTGACAAATATTAACCTTCCTTTGCGGTTAGGGTCTATATGACTCGAACTGTACTTTCTCGAAGCGATATCTCAGGAACGGTTAAAGCTAGATACTTGATATTTCCTGACTTTTCTTAAAACGAGATGCTCTAAAATTTCTCATTTTTAGATTTTTGAATACGGTTATCAGAGTCCCCCGCAAAAAAAAGGACAATAAGCCGGTTAAGGCAAGGTTGCCAGAATTTTGTCAGCCCCTATACGGGCCGGATAGATTCTGCCAATTTTATCTAAAAAGCTGGCAAAATCCGGATTTGAAATTGTCGACCAAAAATCCGGGCATTTTTTTCAAAACCCAGCAATTACTCCACAAAAATCAAGAAAAAAAACTTTTAATAATTTTTTTTTCATTGAAACTCATCAGTTTATTTAATATCGTTTTTAGGCATCCAGAAAATCTTTCGAGATAATTTTTATAAAAATTGCTCAGAAAATTTCAAGTTGTACACATAAATAAAAAAAAATGTGCAACACAATTCTATTTTGGTTTGATTTGGCAAATAAAGTGAATAGATCCGGGCAAAATCCGGGCTGATTTCAATGAAATTCGGGCCTTTTACAAATTTTGTATGGGAGAGTGGGGAATCATGGGCCACTTTTTTTCGTTGTTCCATAACTTCTTTATTTTAAAAGATAAAATGAAAATTAAAAATGATATGGTTTTTACCATTTTTAAGGTATCATAAGGTATTTTTTTAAAATTTTAATAAATTATTTTCCGCTAATTCTGCCTGTTTGAAAAAAGCTATATTTTTTGGATTTTGAAAAATGGTGGGGAATCGTGGGCCACCAAATCCAAATTGATCAAATAACATGCAAAGTTTATGAGTTGACCCAAAACTGTGATTTCCTAATTCATTTCGTTATTTAAAGCAATTTCAGATGATGAAATAAAAAAGAGAGCTGTGTATGATCGCATAGATTCCAAAACCTGGCTTGCGAACGTTTTGGCAAAATTTCTTATATAGGATGGACAAAATACTTTTCATAACTCTTCATTTGGCATAAGAAAACTTTGCAGATAGGTAAAACGTATTTTAAGTTCTGAATGTGTATAAAAAGATAAAAATATAAGTGATTCAAGATGTGTGGCCCACGATTCCCCACAAGCTATGATTTGCAAATTGGTTGCGTTTGTGTGACTTATTGATGTTTAATCAAAAATTCCATTTCCACTTGAAAGATCATGACAAAACTGCGTATGAGCATATTTTTTTTATGCACTTTAAGCTCCCCATCGATGAAATTAGCGGGTGTTTTTTTAGTTATGTAAGTAAATTTGTCTAACTTTTTTTAGCTTGATAAATAAAAGAAGCATATAATGCGCATTTCAGTCAACAACATATAGGAATATATGCTCACGCAAAGCGATGTCGATGACAGATGGTTTGAGATTTTTATCTCAACATACATCTGAGATATGAAAAGTGGCCCACGTTTCCCCATGGCCCACGATACCCCACTCTCCCCTACTATTTTGAAATTGTCTGGTATCAGATTTTTCTTAAACATTTTAGTTATGAT
>NC_073692.1:293986263-294011263 GCF_029784155.1 Uranotaenia lowii
CGATGGAAGTGGATTTTGCCAGTCGATAGTCGCCTTCGGGTGGCTGGAGAAAAACATTGTTTCTAATCGAGGGAGGCCATTTTATTAAGCGAGAATACATGAATTAATTTTCGTCAAGATTTGTTGAGGCGGCGAGAAAGTTTTTTAGGACAAATGAATTTTCCTCTGTTTAGTTGCATTGCTTAAATCATCGTTTTGATTTGAAAAACTATTTTTTCTCAATTTTTTTTGGCAGTCATGTTCAGAATGATTTTTTTTTCTCAAGGGATTTTAAGCATCACTGGCTTATTTATCCCGAATTTCAGAATGATTTTATCTTTCACGTAAAGGCATTTCCAATGAGAAAATTCTGTTTAACACTGTTTCATTTGATCTTTTTGTTTTCCTAACACATAAGCTGTACTGCTAACGGCGGCCATTTTTCAACGTTTGCTTCCTACATTTATTTTGATTTATTTCATTTCTCGCGAACAATTCATCAGATTTAAAAATAATTGGAAGCATTTTGAAGATAAACAGTAACTGAAGAGATTCAGCTTGTTTCATGGATATTTTATTCATCACATCTTGAAATATTTCTGTTTGAATATGAAAATGTACAGAGTTTGGGACTGCGCAGAATGAGGGCCGGTCAGGGTACCAAGATTTCTCTGAGTAGTTTTAATAAGACATGACAACTTTTTCTTTAATTTCCTGGTGGCCCTGTATTAGAGCTGTTTATTTGTTTATTTTTTAATCTTGGTGTTTGAACCAAAAAACAATTGATTTTGATTCAAAAAAATATTCTAATGAAACAAACTCTTTTTAATTATGAGTTTCATTTTAACCAAACATTTTTGAAACAAAGGATCTATCCTCTGAATTCAATTTAAAAGAAATTTCCTAGAAAATACAAGAGGGAGGAATAAATAAAGTTTGAAGTATTTTATGGAAATTCCGAAAAATGTATCAAATATCCGGAAGATTACAAATGCAAAAACCAAATTGTGGAAGATGGGAGTTTTACCACCTTTTGTATCCTGTATTTTATTAAACTTTTCGCTAATAAATTACTTGATTTATAGGTTTTGTGCTATGATATTGTATACAAGCTTTCGTGCAATTTTCAATTTATTAGTTTTTTTGCATTATTTTTTATTCCCTCCTCGCGATGTTCCTACTCCGAGTGACAAAAGAAGGATTTGAAATTTGTTCCGGCCTTATACCATTTTGCAAAAAGAAGTCTCAATAGTTTTGCAATTTTCTTATAATGACCGAAAATTTCTTTTTTTTTTTTCTTGTAGAGCCGTTTCGGATGCCGCTGCTGGAGAATATTCCAGTGCGATTGAAACCTTGGCTACGGCAATTTCACTCATCAAACAGAGTAAAGTAGCGCACGACGAGCGGTGCAAAATATTGATTAGCTCCCTACAGGACACACTCCATGGCATCGAGAACAAAAGCTACAGTCGCCGGGAACGTTCACGATCACGTGACAGGACTTCTCATCCGCGCTCCCGGTCCAGGCGAGAACGTTCCGGATCCCGGGGGTACCGTGAACGGTCCCGGGAACGAGAACGCGGTGACCGGGATCGAGATCGTGATCGTGAAAGAGACGGGTAAGATATTGTGCAAGCTGGGAACTGTTTGGCATTTTAATCATTAACCTTAATAGTTCAAGACGTTCGAGACCCCGTAAAACGCCGGAGCCAGCCACTGATGCATCAGCGGACAACTCTAAACGCTACTATAATGAGGATCGTTACAGATCGTCTGACCGCGAGCGGGAACGAGATCGCGACCGAGAGCGCCGGGAAGAACATCGCTCGCGTCATTGAATTCTTACCCTCCCTGTGGTCGAGACCTTTCCAGTCAATGTTGACCAAAAGTTTTCTGAATTAGCTGTTTAAACAGCCAACAGCAATCCCTTCTTGACTAGCATGAGCACTTGGTTCTATTCACAGAGTGCGTTCGAATATTTTCTGTCGCTTCTTATAACCGCGCATTCGAGTTCAAACTTGGCCTCTTTTTATTCCCTATCCAGTATCAAGAAGCTAAGAGTATAGACTATGGACAATGTATTCATTACCCATAACAATTTGCTTCTAACAAACGATTCGAATCTGTATTTCAATTCAATGTTCATAAATTCCATCCAGTTACCCAACTCATTGGGTATAGACCTTCAAATCACTGGAATTTGGAAAAATGATGGAGGGGAAAACAACAATTGTACTGTAAACTTAAAGTAAAAAAGACGGATTAGCCGTCTTAAGAATTCAGCGAGGGCATAAAACCGTTAATAAAAACGGAAAAAAATCTAGATCAAATTCTGAATGTACTCAAAACTGCACTTCAAAATCATATAATCGTAGCTTCAGAATCAACAACTAAACAAATATGGAGAAGACGCCGAAGTTTTACTGAATAGAAATTTCTCTTCCCTTTCCGCGCTCTCGGTGGCGAGTGGCGGAAAGCAGCTCCAAATTACGCGTGCAGATTCTATCGTGTTGCGATTTGGAAGTCATCGGCAACCAGAGCATCAATCGATTTGCATCGTTCACCATACCCACGAGCAACGCGATTTGGAGCAGCCAAACAGAAAGCGAAACACATAAGAAGATTGTATTCAAATAATTCATTAAAGTAATTACATTGATAACCTTAAAAATCAAGACAACCCCACCTGTATTGTGTATTTTTCTATTAAATTAAGTGACACGGTTAGTTTTAAGTGCGTTTATATTTTCTTCATAATTAATTTAGTTTTTTGTTATTATTTCTTGTCCGTATTTTCTCAGCTAACTGTTTTCATTTATTTTTTGTTTTTTGTTTGTGCATTACACTACAATTTTGTAAATTCGTAGTTTGGGATTGGTAGTTTATTTTTAAGATTTAATAGAAAATGTATCACAAAAGTTCTCAAAAATGTATATAGCAACGAAAAGACTGAAAATCCTATCCTCTTAACAAACATAGTGTGGACAATACACTAAAATAAAACAAAAAAAATGTACATCCCATTGAATGCTAAAGATCATCGTGGGATATGTGATGTAAACATGTACTGTGATATTTACAATGTAAGTATTATAAGTCTAAAAGACTGCACCCCATGGAATGGTACTAAAAGAAAATTATTGATTCTTTTGTAAACAACCGAATATGGTTCAAAATGTTGTAAGTGACAAGCTATTATTGTAAAACAGTATCTACCAAATATGTACCGATAAGTTAGATAGAGTTATTTAAAAATGTATTGTCATTGTCACAAATTGTATTTTGTAGAGAAAACTATGATATTTATACATGCTTAGTCATTTTAATAGGCATTTCGATCCTCAGTTTGGAATTACAAATCTCATATGGATCAAATATGCTCTGAGACACCCACTTATTGTGTAACTCTTGCAAAAAGCTAATATTTATTGTAAAATTGAATTCTATGCAATGTATTTACCCTTAGCAGATGTACGCATTTTATATTGTTACCTTTTTCATTACTTATGAATTGTACGCGAATAGTGCAACTTGTGCGCATTTGCATTCTGAGCAATCGTGTTTCGATCATTAAATTATTAATCAAAACAATACTAAACTGTTGTTCATGAAATTTTGGAAAAAAAATCAATGCATCTTGATCAGAATGCTTTACTATAATATTGACTTTGGTTTCAATATTACTTAACTTATCTGACATAATCATGGATGAAACTTTCTTCGTGGTAAATTTAAAAGCGAACAATGATGCAGCATCGGTCCCCTAGCAGTCAGTCAGGCATGAACGATGCCCCAGATACAAAAGTTAACTTGTCACAACCCCAAAAGCACGGTACTACAAAATAACGGCATACGATCATCGAGGAATTGCTATTATTGCTATTACATATTTTCATTCGTATCAGGTAAGTGATTAAAATATTGCTACGTGTAAGCATTATAGAATCAAAACCATAAATTTTGTTCTGTTCTTTCATAAAAAACAGTATCAACAGAGTGCGGTTTCAAAATGTAAAGAAATGGGGATAAATGAAAAGAAAACATTACGGTTTATAATTAATTAACAGTAAAAGTTCTCGCTCGCTAATCGGACGCTTTTGGGACCGGAAGGGGCGTCCGACTATCGAAAACGTCCAGTTATCGAGGATACGTATACAATAATAGAATTTTTGCCAAAAAAACGCTATTTTTCTTTATTAAATTCATATATCAGTGAAACGTGACTAAGAATAAGAAAAGTAAACTGATAAAAACCGAGTCTACAAACATGTTGTCCGATTTGCCAGCCGATTCATGAAAAAACGATTGATTAGTGAATTTCGAATCGATCACCATAAAGAAGTAGTAAAAGTGTCCAACATTTCTAAGGGAACATCGAATGAGTGAATTAGCATTATTTAAAAAAAAAAAAAACGTCCGATTATAGAGTACCAACTGAACTTGGCCAAGGCTCCAAAAACGTCGCGGATAGTTGGTTTCCATGATAATATCGTTCTCGTTTATGCTCAGTTTTGCACCAGGTCACTACCAGTTGTGCACTTTTTATTCTTTTGTTCGTTTATGCGCTCAATTTTGTACCAGTAGGGCCCCAGTTTTGAACAAAGCGTGGAGGTGGCATACTGAAGATTCTGTCAGTGGTTGGATGCGCGTTTGAACTCTGAGTAATACTGTATTTGTTTTCTCCACTCGTGGAGTGTCCCACCGTTCCCGATAAAAACAAACAAAAATCGTCGCCAGTGTATTGCTACCTCGCTCACTCACACGCTCTATCGCAACACTGACAAAATTTTCGGGGCAACACCGCCCGATGGCAGTGCAACAATAGGTCAAATCTAGTGCAACACTGTCCGAATAAACAAACAGTTTGACAGCACCTAGTGGTGCACCAGTGCAACACTCGGCATAAACAAATACGGTATAAGTGAGGTAGCAATAATACACTGACGACGATTTGAGTTCGTTTTTGTCGGGCTGAGTATACAAAACTGAGCGGGTGCAGCAAACTCATGCGCGGTATAATACCGTATTCGTTTTCTCCACTCGCTCAGTTTTGCACTCCACCAGACAAAAACGAACAAAAATCGTCATCATGTGTATTATAACCTTACTCATACGTTGTTCAGAAACACTGACAGAATTTTCAGGAAACCACCGCCCACCTCCAGTTCAAATCTGGTGCAATACCGGTGTAAAACTGAGCAAAACAGCAAAAAGTGTAACACTGGCTAAAAACGATAACGCTATAAAATAATAATAATAATTATGTTTTTCTTTCTTTTTCTCCTTTCATTGCGACGTGACACGATGGTCAACCGATGACTGAAACGAGCCGAATGCAGCAGTTGTCAGCACAACAGAAACTCAAACGGATATCCTCCAGATAATAGCTATGTCGTCAAAATCGGTGAGTCCCAAACTTTTAGACTTAACTTTACAAATCTTATTTCTAATTCAAAATTTTGTAAACTTACCTATTGTGTAAACGCAATTTCTCATCATACACGTGTTTCACACAAAGGATTGAAATCAAGAGAGAATTCTTTGCATTTGGAGTGGTTATGATCAAAATTCCACAACTGCTTCACAAATTGCAACAATTAGCACATTTTCACTCTCTCTGAGCACTGGTTTCTCTCATTTGAACTCAAACGTTCTTATTTTCTGTTACAAATTGCCACTAATTAGGTACCACAAATTCAATCATTGGCTGCACAATTTGTGTGATCATTGAAGAATTTTCTCCCTTCATTTCAGTTCCCCGGTTTCACATGCGCGTTTTCTGTTCGTGCAAAAAAAAACTACACCCAAAATCAAAACTCTAAATAATATCCTAATGTTGAATGTGTCCAGAATTTTTAATTCGAAGACTAAAAATTAATTCTGATAGACTTATAACAAATCACTTCTAAAAACCTTTTATTCAATTTAATTGAAGTAGCATCTGAGAAATTGCAAATTGACAAAAATTTCGAAAAAACAGGTACTTTTGAAAAATGGTCAATAATTCCGTGTTTCGTATTTTTGAAATCCTAAAATGCGAAAATGTGCCAAATTACGGCAACTTTCCAATCCTTTTTCAAAATTTGTTCTTCTTGACGATTCATTGATTCGAAAGTACGGTTTTACACCACTTTTTTACATTTTTTGTGGCCATCATCTTAAAAAATTTGTTCAAATCCTTATGCGCAACGTATAGCATGGTATAGCTTCTAACTTCGGCTTTCTTGGACATAAAGTGAATTTTTTTTAGCATTCCGTAGCTGATCTACAGTCTCGAAGCATGTTTTTGGATTTTTTTCTTAGACTTTGAATAACGGAAAACTGAAGTTTTTTCGGTGAATAATGTCTGAGAAACATAATTGAATTACATAACGAAGTTTCCAAAACTATAAATTTTGTAAAATTCGGTTGGGATCAAAAGAGATCTAGTAATTTTAAGCGAGGCGTGTCAAATTGACACTCAAGGTCTGAAGGCAGTTTTTTCCCGGGCTTTCAGGGTGCATCCATAAAAAAGTAATGATGCAAAATTAAAGATTTCAAGAATTCATTGAGGGTCCCTGGAGATTTTTTTTTATCTGGATGCACCCGAATAGAGTTACAAGCTGCCAAACTTCCAATGGTGTCAAACTGACACCCAAGAGCGGATTAGGGTTAAGACAAAAAAACTTGTATGGCTGCTCTCTTACTGCTGGAAAGAGGTAGGGGTTTCTTATAATAATACCCATTTTTTTTTTTCGTACCCAAAAACTCTTTCATATTAACAATCTTTAACAATCATAGAAACATATCTGGTACCCAAGCATCTACCATGCCTCCCATGCTCGTATCCAAATGCCCTTCCCATACCAAATTTGGTACCATTTGTATGATCAGTTCTCGAGTTACGCAAACATTTGTCTTTTGCTTTGGAGACCCCCTCTCCCTGCTAGTAAGAGAGAGGGGTCGCAAACCATAATAGACTTCCGACTTCCGAAAGACTTCCAACAAAAAAAAGTGAAGTACTAGATTGTCGGAAGTCTGTGATCTGCTGTCAGTTAATCAACGGCGTTTCTAATGGTTTATTTTGAATGCACAGTGTCAATTGGTGGCATCTTTGCCAACCAGCGACAATCAGAAATTTATCAAACACCTCGGCAATCGACAAACCGTTCTTTTGTTTGGTTCCGACAATTGGAAGATGTTTTATGGATGTATGGTGAACATGAAATGTCGTCAGTGATGTCACCGTCGCTGATTGACGAAAACTCCGGTATGGGGATTCAGCGACAACACTATAGCTGACAAAGTTCAGTCACCCTCCTTCTGATAGATTGGTTAAACTTAACTTGTTGTAGATCGATTAGTTACAGATCTGTGTCAATAGAATGCACCGAGTCACCAAGCACGTGCTTCATATACACGTTTTCTGTTTGACCGTTTGGTATAACCACGCGAAAAAAGAAATTTAAATTCGAAGACAAAACCAGTACACTACGACGATTATAAACGAATAACTTCTTCAGACATTTTATTTATCTCAAAAGCAACATCAATATGGATTTTTTTTTATATCTTTCTGTCGTTGACGTTGCTGTGTTCTGCAAACGGCGGTGAAATGTTAAAAATGTCAGTGGCATTCATTGTTATTGTGTAGGCGGAGAGGCGTTGACTCGTTTGTCTCGCGTAGATGTCATCGGGAAACTTAAGTTTTATTTTCTTCTCTTTGTTCGGTTAGCAGTGGACACCAGTTCTGGTCTTTTTGGCTGCTCACCGTCGATCCAATCTACTTGCCGGCTTCTTCCAGCTTCTTCGGCAATCCGAGCAGCGTGTTAATCAATTCCGAGTTCCGTTTGGCGTAAGGATTTTGCGAAAAGATCAGATAGGGTGACGGATCCGCTAGCAAGTCCTGAACTTGTCTCAAGTATTGCTGAGAGAATGAAAAAAAAAACGATTAAAAGATTAAAAGTCTATAGATATGATTTATTGATGAGAAAATTCAACTGATAGAATAGACGAAAAAATTAACAATGCAGGCAATAGGTATTGTTCCATTTATCAGCCAATCAATATAAAATGATATTTTAAGATGTTAAGCTACTTTTGTAACTTTAGAACTTTTCACTTGACTCAATCAAATTACGAACGAAAATTTACATTCCGTTAATTCTATATAATCTATATCATACCATATAGAAATTATTCCAATAGTTCCAACTTTACACAAACTGGACGAAAACTTGTCTTCCTTTGAAGTTGGCTTTTGTTCAGTTTGTAATTACATACTTGAATGATTTTTTTCGGAATGAATGTATTTCCAAATTCTGGCTTAAAGCCCTTCTTGGCCAAGTGGGATTCTAAAAAAAAAAATATAAACTAGAATGTGCTAGAATCTAAATCTCTAGAATCGAAACCGGGACAGATGGTATTCACTTCACGGGTCGTGAACCAAACCAATTTTCAGTTGGTTTATTAATTTAAACATTTATCGCTTTTTCGCAATCATAATTAAAACAATCAATGACACAAATTTTTTTAAAATATAAATTTTGATTTGTTTGACATTTTTTTCATGTTTGATAGAAATAAAAAAACTACTCATCAAAAAAAGAAAAATTGGAGAAAAAATAGGAACATTTATAATTTTTAGGCGTATAACAATGATTTTTGAATCTTAAATTAAAGCCAGAATCATTTCAAGGTTTCACCTACAAATTTTCACAAGCCAGTCTGTTTAAAAAGATTGTAAAGGGATCCTTCTTAAAGAAAGTTTTAATTTTACAAACCATATTCTGTTTTTCTTTAACAAGAAAATTCATTCTTTTCAGATGAACAACGATTCACGTTTCATAATGATCTTAATATTGGAACTTTTTTTAATTTCTTTTAGTTTCTCCAAAATTGAAGAAGAAATCTATAAGAAGTCTAATTTTCGCTCAAAATTTTTTAAATGAAACGACAGAACAAAAAGCTTGCGCTCTCAGTTGAATTTACTTTAGTACTTTAGTTTATTCTTGATTCTTCTTATTTCTGAATTGTAATTAACAAGAACCCAGAAACTTATACACATGAAATATACTTTAAGATTTATTTTTTTATAATTTCAATTCTACTTTTAGGAGTTATACACTGTTTTTTTTTAACCTATATAGCTTTTATTATTACTTTTCTTAGTTGAAGAATATTTTGTTTGAGTTAACTCGTAATTATGAGTAAAAATTCAATGCTTTTCGATAAACTGCTGATTCTGGTAATAAAAAGTGTAGATTTCGTTTTCAGTTGAAAAAAACGACTATTTACATTGAAATCGAATAAAAAAATCTGATGAGATTTAGTTCTCCAGTATTCCACCTATCAATATTTTAAGAGAGGAAAACACTTAGGTTACATGTTTTTATCTGAAAATTGTTCAAACTAAAATGTTTGATGTTGAAACTTAATCCCTTAATTCATCAGTGTGGTAAAGGTTAGGTTTTCAGATGAGAGAGAAAATTTCATTTTGAAACAAACATGTTGGAAAAAAGTCTAATATACTGGGCTGGATTTGAACCCACAGTCTCCGGCTTTATAGACTATAACCGACTATGATACAGGAATTTGTAATAGACTGAAATGTAGCATATAGAAGGTAATGAGAAAATCGGAAATTTTGGGTTCAACTATGCACAGTATAGTTAGATACTTCTTTGAACGTCCAACCTTAACCTGTCCTGATAATAGATTTATTTTTTAACCAAAAAAACTGGGACTATCTCGTCGATAAATTTTGGATTCAAACTATAAACTTTTGAATATTTCCGATATGCTTACATCCTTCTCGAGCCCAATTCTGTCGTCGTCGTACGATGGCATGGCTAGGCTCATCCGAAGGCACATGCAAATCACCAAGAAGCAGAGTGTGAACTTATCCGCCATTGATATTTTTTAAGTTGTTAAGTTAATCCAAAATATTCCTTTTAATGCGCCTTGCTTGACTTTTCTTCGGAGCTTAAACACTACCGTCGTCCACGTGGTTCACTGCTTAAACGATAACTGATCGTATCGTTCGCGAGCTGGATATTTTATACGGTGCGTAAAAGGACGAAGACCCCCTACGTGGTCGGTCGTTTTTTACGACCGTTCGTTTGTCCTGAGTTCTTCTACATACTTACAGGCTGAAGCAAACGCGGATGAGCGAACGAATCCATCTGTTGATTGTCAATAACAGGTATCACCGATAGAAATAAATTCATGGAGGGGTTGGGGAAAATATATTTTCCCTCTTCAAGGATATATCCATTGCATTGGTGATGCATCAATTTCTAGCATTATTTACTTTAAAATGCCGGCCAACTTTGATTTGCTCGATTGGTACGGTTTGCTATGTGTCTGTTGAAATAAAGAATGAAGGTGTGCAAAATAGTAGTTAGAAAAGTAGATATGGAAAAACTTTAATTATTACTAAAAAAAATCCTTGTTTCCCTGCAAACGTATCCTTTTTACGCGCCTTCAACTTAACCCGAATATGTCAATTCAAGACGCTGCATGGGGAGTTAAGAGTAGGATATCTCTCGGAAGGAGATCACTCTCCAAATTTGATAAGATAATAAAAATAGCACATGGAAACAGTTGGACAAGTATTGCGTTAGCGTTCATTCATAATTTATTTCCATTCATACACTATCAATGACGTAGTAAACCAGTATAGATGGTTGACGTACTGAATCAATATTGAACACTCAAAGGTCCAACGTGTGCCAAGTAACTTATTACTTCAAGTCACATTACGTAAACGGTTACATTCAAGGTTCACATATGGCTGAATAAAGGATGCCTTAGCTAAGCCCTTAGTTCTCTAGTTCGACGACTATTAAACTTCATTAGTCGTCAAGGCTCAAAACAGGTGTTTTGGCAACATCCCTATACGTTTGATGTGGCTGTTTCACAGTGGAATAATTCGACGAGCTTTTTGATGAACCGTTATTAAATTTTCAAGTCTTGAAAAGGCGGAACCGATTTTTAACTTATATGCATGCGCCTTGATTGATGCACATTAGACAAGTTCACTTTTCGGCTTTTTTCGTTGATCACAATGCCATGCCATCCGCATTCATTTTCAAATACCCTGGCCAAATTTGAGCTCATTTTAGTAAGTTTCCAGTAAGGAGTTTTAGTGAAAAAGACGATTTTTCTTTTATCGTAGATGTGTTCTTGTTTCTCAACCGATTTTCACAAATTTTATAGTTTTAAAAATCTCGGGGCATAAAGAGCACCCAGGGCATAATAAGCACTCCTTTTTTCTACAAAAGTACGTATTTTCTTAAACAAATTTTCATGAGGATTTGTTCCGTACTACCTATAGTATTAATTTTTCACCAAAACAGAAATATCCTTTTCATCTTTACAGAAATATTAAATAAAAACCAGCTAGGTTCTCAAGTGACGAAAATATTATAATTTTTGAGCACCACCAAATAAGCTTTTATGACCTTTAATTCATCTTGATCTTAAATGTACGCACTGCAACATGATTTACACATTGTTTCTCAATTTTTACCATCATAAAATTTTTGAATTTTCACTTTAATCAATTTTAAAACGAGTTTTTATTTAAATTTGTTGACCTGGGGCGAACAGAACACTATCAATCAGGGCAAGATGAGCGTTTTCTGCCGTATAATCTAGCAGTGAATTCAACTCGATGAAGTCAACTGAATAATAGAGCTACAGCTTGACTTGTTTCATCTGTCGATTTGGCCTATTGGTAAGGTATCAGAGAGGTAATCAGCAGACTCGAGTTCGATTCCTGTTCGGGGGGATTTTTTTTTCACACACCATTCATGATTGATTTTTTTTGATTGTTACATTATACGGCTAGTGGCATCATCCACAAACAAAAACAAAACTAAACACCAGAAACATAATGTATGAGCATGTGTTAATTCTTTGAATTCTACAAACAGACCTAGATTATTTTGTAATTGCTTTGTTTGATGAATCTATTACCGTTTTCGTTTTTCTCAACTGGTGCGGGGCAAAACTTTCTCTAAATAAACAAACCGAATCGTCGCCCGGGACGATGCAAATATATGGTTGCTATACTCACCCTTATGCTTACCCCCAACACTGACAACTTCTACGGGTTGCAACCGCCTGCTTGAGATTCAAACCTAGGGCACTACTAGTGGACTTCTGAATTAATAAACGAACACAAAAACAGCAGTTAGGGCAAAACTCGTGGATAACTAGGTTACCACTGCTAATAAACGAAAACACTATATGCCTCACCGTTTAGTGCAAAATGCATCGATCATGAATGATAAATGAAAAAAAAATCACCTTGACCAGGAATCGAACTCGAGTCTACTGATTATCTCTCCGACACCTTACCAATAGGCCAAATTTTCAGATGAAACAAGTCAAGCTGTAGCTCTATTATTCAGTTGACTTCACCGAGTCGAATTCGCTGCTAGACTCCCCGGCAGAAAACGCTCATCGTGCCCTGAATAATGGTGCTTAATTATACTGCCCAGGGAGGTTCTCATTATGCCCCTACAGTGACTGGTTTTCAGCTTCATCACACCCAAAATAATCTGCACGTTGCTGCTACGTGAAAAACTACATAATTTTTATCCAATTGATTTTCACGTAATTTGTACGAAAAAGATAAGTAAACGCTTCCCTAATAGGAATTTTTCTTTATGAACGTCACGTGCAACTTACACACTAAGATTGCAATTATTCCACTCGGGACCATGATCCTCTGAATTTCAGGAAAACAGCTCAAAATGACACTTGGAACTGTCAAAAACAAGCATTTTCCTGCGCCACGGGTTGATAGCTAATCGAATCACGTGACAAACCCTGAATCCAGAAATTCGAAAGGATTTCCTTTCGAGGGTTCAGGAAAACGAAAAAAATCAGAATAGAAATCTCCTGTATCTCACGACGTTGCTAAAATAACAGTTGTGGTTTCGAAATGTGTTTTTGTTGCGCTTTCATTTGCTCGCTGTCGGTTTCATCGTGGAAGTGGAAGTGGAAGTATGTGACTTGAATTTAAAATATTTCTGTACATCTAACAATGATTCATTTCTTCTAAATACAACGTGCGTCATGTGTTTAGGCCTCTACTCGAAAAAGCGGAGTTTCTGGAAACAGTGCTGGAGGAACAGTTCTCCCCGGAGAATCCTCCGGCGCAGTTATAAACCACAAAATCAACTGCCCGGCGAATGGATCTTCGACGTTCAACTCGCAGCCCAATTTTTCACCGTCAAACATATGGTTGAGCTGGTAAGTTTTTCAAAATTAACCCTAAATGACTGAGAATTTACATTTTTTCATTCTTTGTTTGCAGGCGAAATATATGAATTCTTATGAACGTGCCAATGAGACCAGCACCGGCGTCGTTATTTTATGAATAAAACTTTTTCTAATATTATACTGCTTCTCATAAAGAATAATAAAAGTTTATTGATTTTGAAAATATTATATTTTTTAATTCTCTGCATAATTCAATTCCTATTTCAATGTAAACATCGAAAGAAAACAAACCTGAACCTACAGGATAGTCCGAAAACGATCTGCAAATCACAGGAGAAAGCCGTTGCGAGCCTACAGGACAATTTGACAGGTGTTTTCCTGAGCTGTTTTGCTGTCCTGAAATCGTCCTGTAATTTCAGCTGTTGAAAATACAGGACGAAATCTTCCCGACCACAGGAGAAAAGATTAAGTGTGTACGTGAATTTTAAGTGCGTTCAACGTGTTATGAGGATGAAAGCTACGTAAAATGTGTTTAGTATCGAAATGATATTTGGATCCTGCCTACTATTTTTTTCGTTTCTACTGTTGAAAATAAAATGAAAACAAATTGGATTTCAACAAATAAAATTTATTTCAAGGTCATTCATCACACTGGCACTACACTTAATTCACGATTTAATAAAAACACAATTCCGGAACTTCTTTCCAGTGAGTTGGTTTGTGGAATCCTGTAAGAAATGGAAAATATTTTATAATAAAAAATAGAATCATCAAAATGATAAATAATTTACCTTGTTAGAATCATACGTCCATCCGGGACGATGTGGTGCTTAGGCTTCTTCTCAATGCCCTTCCTTGTTTTCTCCACGGGTTTCTAGAAGCTTTCTCCGATGCTGGAAATTTCACAAAGAACAGCTTAAATTGAATTAAAATTCAACAGGAAGACAATTCACACTTACCACCTTGCTCCCGAGGCTCGGATTTTTATTTGGGACCCGCAGGATGTCCTGTGTCATTCGCTGATCATCTCTCCTCGAGAGCGGTTCACAGTTATTCTTTGTCCAGTTTGCTCTAGTGTTAAAAAGTTATTCTGGTGTATTTCATTCTACCATGGTTGGCGGGAGCCAATCCATGATGATTGCAGATGAAATTTCGGATGATGAAGCCCCCACCCATCAGAATCCCGTGGACGAAAATTCCGAAATGATCAACCATCGTATAAGAATTTATCCTGCTACAGCGAAAGGCCCGTTCGAAGTGTTCATACGGCAATTAGAGAAACCCATCAACATTCTTCTGATTTCCAAGGAGCTCCATTCCAAATACTCGTCAATAGAAAACACGAAAACAGTGAACTTCAGCAAAATTCGGGTTCAGTTTTCCAACCGAGAAGAAGCCAACGATGTCGTACACAACGAAAAGCTGACGAATTTGTATCGCGTCTACATTCCTGCTAGTAAAGTTGAAATTGACGGTGTTATAAAGCAAGCCGATCTAGATTTTGAATCCCTGGTACTTAACGGAAAGGGAGTATTCAAAGATTCCCGAATATCACCGGTTCAAATTCTTGAATGCCAGCAGCTTCTAGAATCCCAGTTGCAAGAAGGAAAAAGACACTTCATCGCATTGCATTCCATCCGCGTAACTTTCTCTGGCAAAATACTACCAGATTATGTGGAAATCGAAAAAATTTTGATTCCCGTTCGATTCTACACCCCAAAACTAATGGTCTGTAAACGATGTCAGCGCTATGGACATACATCACTGTTTTGTGCCAACAAAAAGAAATGCAGATGTGGTGAGGAACATGACCCTTCAACTTGCACTGTCAACGTATGTTTCTATTGCAAGGGAGTTCATGCTGGAATGCGCGATTGTCCCGAGTACAAAAAACGTGTTCAACAAGCCAAACGAAAGCTAGCCCAGAAATCGAGGACCAGCTACGCCGACATGGTGCAAAAATCATTGGCTGGAGCTGAGGACCTAAACCCGTTTGGCGCGCTGAGTGATTTCGTAGACAGCGACGAAGATATGCCCGATCATGACCGACGTGAAGCAGCAACGAGTAAGAAGAAGCCGAAACCTCGTAAGCGATCCATTTCGATATCTCACCAACCGACTACTAGTGCGATGAAGAGAACGAGAGAAGAAAATAATTGGCCAGAATTACCTAAATCAACACCCGTTGATAGTTCATCAAGCCGCCCAAATCGAAATGAATTCACCCGATCTAGCACTCATGTGGCAACGCAATCCAACACAGGAGGGAGTACTGCAACCGATCTAATATCTTTTGTTATCCTATTGTTCGACTTGAGCCCAGCTTGGACGGCAAAGCTCATAAACCTGAAGCCCATCCTAAACAACGTCATCATTTAGCTGATCAAAATTTGGCCGCCTCTCGGAAACGTGCTGGCAGCAGAATAGAATGGTTCAATTTTGAAATTTTGGTAATTTTTTACCTAAAAAATTTGTGTTAATTTTAGATTTAAGTTAGAATCCCGGCTCTGTTATGGTTGATTTACCGAGTGTGCCTTGTGTGTTTGTTTCAATAAAAAAAAAAAAAAAAAAGGATGTCCTGTGTGGTGTACTGTTTGTCTTCCGACGCTGAATGCTCTTGAGCTGCCGCATCCAACCAAAATCAAGCTAGCTTACTGACACTTTTC
This sequence comes from Uranotaenia lowii, assembly GCF_029784155.1. Classification (NCBI taxonomy): domain Eukaryota; kingdom Metazoa; phylum Arthropoda; class Insecta; order Diptera; family Culicidae; genus Uranotaenia; species Uranotaenia lowii. The sequence goes on from NC_073692.1 coordinate 294,002,124, forward strand.
CAATAGGAATTACTACCACAGGCTTGAAAAAATTCCAAAAAAAAAGGATTCAAACCCATCCATCTAGAATTTACGTGAAATTCATGTGACGTTTATATGGAAGAACAGTAGTTACTACAAAGCACACGTAGAATCGATGTTATGCCACAAAAGCTTAGTTTACGTGAAAAATCCCGTATTAATAATTTCCAAATTATTTTGGGTGCATGAAACCAAGAAATATTTTTTTAAATTTTTTTTAATAAAATGGTCGCAAACTGTTTGAGCGGTGGTAGAGCTTTTGAAAAAATACCATTACAATTTTTATTCTAATTCTGACATTTTGTTGTCTTTAGATTTTTGATGCAACAAAAATTGAATTAACGGGAATTTTTCAAAGTTGACTACTTTGTGCGATTTTTTTACAAATTGAAATTTCAATTGTGTTTGCGGTCCACCGTCAGGTTGTACCCGGATTTTCAGAGCTTTTTCTTTGTTTTGACCAATAAAAAGTATATTCATTGGAAAGCAAATTTAATCTACATTCTAGTGAGGTGCAACAATTCACGCTGTGAGATTTCACAAAAATATGAAAATTATAAACGTAAAATCATTCCTGAATTTCTAGAACTATAAGCAGGGCGTCCAGCAAAACGTGTTTGTTTGCTCTCCGAGTAGGTACGGTGGGTGGTGATTTGGGCAGAGAGCCAAGCCGAAAGCCGAAATAATGATGCGTGTCTAGAGCTAGAAGCTTTAGCTATATATAATGTTCTAAACATATTTTACTGACATTACAATGGTATATAAGTTTTGTTTAGATCGGTTGAACACGCCAAAAGTTATAACGATTTTAGCTTGTAGCGTCAAATTGACACTCCTAGTGCTGATTAGGGTAATGAAATCTGATGCGGATGAGGGTTAAGTGAAATTCGATCTTTTGGTTGCTTGGGTTAACACTTGTATTATAAATTCGTTGATTTTTGTGGGCTGCTGCGATGGTGCGTGGGTTACTGAGGGGGGTGGCGGTGGTTTGGAGTGGCGTTTGGGCGGCGGTGGACTAGGTGGAGGGGCGAGAACGAAAAGATGATATTTATAAGTGGTGTGCATGGCATAAAAATTTTTTAGCGGAGGAAGCGGTTTATGCTCTGCTTGCAGATCGATAACAGTTGCGCTTTGAATCACGAGGGCGTTGAAGACTGTTTCAGGGTCTCTGGCAGGTTGTTGTAGAGTTTACTGGCAAAGTAGCTAGGTTGGTTTTTCCCGTATTCCGTCCTTACTGGGGATAGGCGGAGATGATTTGCGTGTGTGGACAAACGGTGGGTGGGGCGTCATTCTCTCGAGGCGCAAATTGTGGTGGGATTCTCTGCCTTTCAGGAGTTTGTGGGTAAATATTAGAGTTTGGAACTCCTGGGCTCTTCGTAAGGAAGTACTGAATTATTCATGCCATATAACAACTCAGAAGGATATAAATAAGGCATCTTGAAGACAGTCTTGAGGACACGGTTTTGCATGGTTTGCAGTTCTCTAAGGCGGGTTTTACATGCTTTGCCCCACAGCTATACTAGGTATTGTAACCTTGAGTGGAACAGCGCAAAATAAACGTTTTTCAGCCAGTGAGTAGGAATAAACCGCAGACACCAGATACCAGTATCTGGTGTCTGCGAATAAACGCTGATATTTTCCATATTGCACCACAGACCGGAGCGGGCTGTCCAGCATAGGGTATCGTCCAGAAGTAATCCCAGATATTTGAACTGGCGCACTCGTTCAATAATCGTATTGCCTATACGGATTAATGGCAGCTGTGGTATGGAGCGACGACCGGAGTTGAACAACATGTACGAAGTTTTTGATAGGTTGAGCGAAAGCAGGTTACAGTCGAAGTATTGCTGAAGGAATTGCAGGCCGTTAATAATCCATTCCACTATCTGGAGGTGGTTGGAGTGACTATATGAGATTATAGCATGATCGCCAAAGAGCCGAACTTTGCCATGTAGGTTCAGTTGTGGAAGATCGTTGATAAAAACTAGAAACATCAGCGGGCCTAGCTTACTCGCTTGTGGTACTCCCGTTGTAATGAATTTTTTGTTGCAACTTGAGTATCCTTTCAGAGACACGAATTGCTGTCGATCTGTTATGTAGCTTTCAATAAACCGATGAGGCTGACCTAGTAACCATACCATTCCAATTTTTGCAACAGCAAGGCGTGATCTATTGTGTCGAATGCTTTCCTCAGGTCCAAAAACAGGGCACGAGCGTAGTTACGATTGTCCAGGTCGTCATATACATCTTCCAGGAGTTCAGTAGTTGCTGTTAATGTACTGCATCCCTTTTGGAATACATACTGGCGCGGACTTCTAAGGTCGTATCTCGATAGGTACTCACTTATCCTAGTGACGAGAAGTTCTTCCAGGATTTTGTTCAATACTGAGAGCGTTGAGATTGAACGGTAGTTTGAAACGTCTGAGTTGTCTCCAGACTTGAAAATAGGAGTTACTCGGACTAGCTTCAATGCGTCGAGATTAACTCCGGTTCCAACTATTTCATTAAAGATATATTTGTCAGGATATTGGAGAGCGCCAAGTGATCTTTTATCTTAAAGGAAAGTATATTTTCCTAAATTTGGTTCGCTTAGGAGGGAAGATATTGAACTTCTTCGCAGTTCATACTCCATTGTTCGTCGGTATAAAAATTAGACAAAGTTAGGTAGGTTGAACGTGTTTGGCGCTGATAGAAATAAGTGTGGGCAACGTTCAACGCCAAAATACCCAAAATATTCAACTGGTACGACAAACCGTATATGATTTGGTCGTTTTTGTGGCCTAGTCCCACCCACTTTTTGAAACGAAGAAGCGGCTGCTAACGACAATTTGCGCTTATTTTTATTTAGCATATTTTTGTTACGCACCGGTTATGTCATTATAGCACTGAACCGGTACGACAAAGGTTTTTAGTGAATATGAATTAGCTGCGGAAATTTTGCGTCAATATACTCAAAATTCAATTCAAAGTTGAATATGAGTGTTAGGACACACACACACGCGCGCACACACACAACTGTGAATCAGTCTGTGATACAGCTACCTACCCTCCTATATGTAACTAACTCTGATTCACTGTTTTAGGTTTTTAACACGACCGGTGGTCAAACTTAATTCGAAATTTCTGTTTTAAATTCTTCTTGCTCAATACAAAAAACCTTCTAAGTTTGAAATTTTTATTCAAAGAAATTATTCCTTTGCATTGAAAACCTTTTTCTTTGGTTGAAAGAAAATTTACTTTGTTTCAAAAGAATTTTGAACAAATTGCTTTTGAATCAAAGATTTTGTTTAAAATTCAAAATTTTTCGATTCAAAAATTATTTCCTTCTTTCAAAAATTATTCATTTCAATCAAAACCATAATTAATTGATTCAAAGAAACCAGGAGTTTGATTCCAAAAAAAATAATATTTTGAAGTCAGTTTTGTTTCGTTTCTAAATCTAAGTTTTCTCTGCGTGCAAATGACTTTATGCCAATCGATATGCAATCATTTTTATCAACGTCTATCTGTTACAAAAAATATTAAGAACTGAAATTAAAGGGCTAAGTTATGCGTAGAAAGATGGGATTAGTATCGGAAAGTTTTACAGAATACTTACTCCGATAATATGTACCTACTTCATTTTTTTTATTTAAATTTTTTCTTTGGAAATAAATGTTTCTTATTTCAAGTTATATATTGGGAAGCTATCAATCTTTGCAGCTAGAAACCTTGAAACTCTTGTACACCCTCCAAATGATTTCGGATTGACAAAACACTAAAATTTCCGTAAATAGTTATTTATTGTTGAAAAAAGAACTACAAGATGTATTACACCGCTCCACTACAAAATAATTGATTTGACATTCGAATGATAACAAATCTGGATAATAGTGCAAGCCAACGAATGTTTTACGAAACGCTGAGCTTCTTAGTTTTATTTTTGAATTCCATAGCTTTCCAATCGGGTGAAATTTTTCTTCAAGTTTGAAATTTTTTAGACCTTAACACCAACAACTACAACATTTTGGGTTCTTTAAACACCGGTTCTATCAATAGATACGCCTTGAAATACATCTTCACTGACGTTAATATTTTGTTTCTCCAAATACACCACGAATAGTAAGGTAGTACATCATCAATTATGAATATGTTGCAAATGTACTGAGAAGAAAACACACCTCGTAAAATGGTTTAGTTATTTTTCCGCTTACGTTCTTGGTTCTGCTCCTTCTGGGTCAGGATGATCAAAAGACGACGGAAGATGCCAATGACATCATAGAACAGGTCTAATGAATGGGCAATACAATCGTTGCTTCCCAAACGATGTTTCTCCATAATCATCTGAGTGTCAAATAGAACAAATCCAGACATAACCGCAAGACCCAGGTACAGGTTAATCTATAATTAAACGAAATTAAAAATTATATTTTTATCAAATTCTAATACATAAATAGAAAGTTAGTCACGAGAAATATGGCTAGTTTACAAAAATAGTTTTACCATATGAGAAATTAACCAAACGACCATTTTTCGACACTTATTAAAATTATACAAGTCCATACTTGTGATAAACTTTGTGATAAACTCTTTAAAAGTGAAGAATGATTGACCATGGATCAAAAAGTTTAAAATACAAAACTCGCTTGAATATCTTGAGATACAATACCATCTCATTTAATAAACAAACCTATGTTTAAAAAAAACCATCTTATCATATTTAAGGTAGTGCAGTGAATTAGTTATGCCATATTCGTTTTCATCCTGGTGGTGCACCGGTAGTGCACCAAGTGCTGTCAAAGCGTTTTTTTTTATATGAAATGACAGCAGTTGGTGCACAACCATCATTCCACCAGATGAAAACGAATATGACATTAGATGGATGATTTTCATTATAATTGAAGCGTACATACCTCCTGAACAAAATAGGATCGGAACAATATATTGCCCAAGCTGATCAACGCCATAGCGCTCAAAGTGCTCATCAGGATTCCACCCAGGAAAAGATAGCTGCCTCGCTTGGCCAACACAGCCGAAGCACTAAGAGCAGTAAAGATAGTAGTGGTACCGACGAGTGCCGTGACCACGATGGCGGGATTGATAAAGATGATCTGCTCCAACAGAAGCCCGAATGAATGTCCAGTGAAGGCCCCAAACCCGAGCAACATCCCCAGACGAATGTGGAAGTTTTTACCATTGTCCGGAGTGAAAACCAGTCCGAGGACTAGACCAAGTGATATCAAAGCGCTCAAAATACCAGCTTCCCAAATGCCATTTAAATGGACGAGGGAACCGATTGTTGCTGCTCCACATGTAGCCGTTAGGCAGGCATAGACTTTGGAGAGATGGGTGCGCAGCGATGGTTCACTGAAAAAATACGCCAAAATTAGTTGATTATTTCACAACAATATTTTCCTATTGCATTCCTTTTCTTCTTTCGATGCAGTTAAGATTACTCAAGGCTACGTGCTAAAGGGCGATCAATTATTCATTCCAAGATACGTGTCCTTCAGATATTGTTTTTGAATAAAATGTTCAATATATACCAACTTAAAACGAAATATGAAGTCTTACTAAATCTAAGAATAGTTTAAAAACTCATTTTTTTACTTTTCTATTGATCTTCGTAGTTCTTTTAAATAATTCGAATTTTAAATATAAACACAAGGTAAAGAGCAAAAATAAGTTAAACTTAAGTGCTTATGATTTGCTGATTCATCCATGTTTGGTAACTTATTGTGCAAATAAATGGCTTGAAAAGTACTTACAGATTCTGCCCCATGTTTCGCATAAAGCGCTGGTAAGAAAAATTGCTGAATGACGTGGCCATTACTTCTTTTGCTTTACTTTTTCCGATGTAAACTGAATTCCAACAAGAATGCTAATAGTTTCTGCTACTTTTATTACTGAAAACAGTCACAATAATCGCTCAAACTTGATAAAATTCACTAATTACGACTCGATTTGGCCAATGAGGAAATTTTATTTTTTCGCTTTTGACACTCCCGTTTGCTTTGATTTCTTTCGACGAAATGATGATGGCAGGTTGTGGACTCACATGTGGAAAGGGATTATGAATCATTGTGCATGCATGATGTAAATTAAACCCAAGAAGAGACCACGGATACAGTCGCTCTTATAATTGGCATATTATTTCAATGCACAACACCTTTTGATAAATTGACGAAATTTTACCATCCTAAATTCATCCTCAGAGAACCATCAGACAATCTTTTGAAACGCATACGTACGCTGTAACAAGCAAACTTCTCATTTTTTCTGATGGGTGCTCATTTTTAACAGTACTCTACTTTGAGGCACATGTGATTAGCGTGTAAATTGATGACTCTTCTTCAAGTCCGTTCAACAGCCAATTGGAATCGGTTTCAATCGATTTCGATTGGTAAATTGTTGTTCACTCAGCCAATGTTGTGATCGAAACTAATCCAATTGACGTTCAATAAAGCCAATCGAAATCGATCGAAACCAATCGAAAACGATCAAGCTCGGAAGCAGGATTCATTTCTATCGATTTCTATCACACTAACACAAATGCAGTTGTTTTCTGTCAAAAACAGCTGATTTGGTTAGTTGTGAAAAATTATTAGAATTAGAAATGAAAGTTATGTCATTTGTGTTTCCTGTCGTGGGCTGAGTCGGTGGTGCAGTGCTAGTCGTGCTGAGTCAGTGGTGCTGGTCGGTGGTGCTGGGTCGGTGGTGCTATGCCAGTCATGCTGAATCAATATTGCTATGCCAGGTATTCTGAGTCGGTGGTGCTGTGCTAGTCGTGCTGGTCGGTGGTGCTGGGTCTGTTGTGCTGTGCCAGTCATGCTGAGTCGGTGTTGCTGTGCCAGCAAATATGCTGGAATATAAAAAAAGCTAAAATTTACCGAATAACTGGGGTAATTTTTTCCACCCCTCTTTCGAGGTAAATTAAAAAAAAGGTACATTTCACCTTTTTTTCATTCAACCTAGCAAAAAAGGTAAATTTTACCTTTTTTCAATTCACCTAGGAAAAAGGTACATATTTAATGTTTGCTTAGTTCTATCAATGGAATAATATCAAATCATAAATAAAAAATACTTAATTCATGCAAATACTGATTTTTATTAATTCATACTTCAAAATTATTTAATAATCGTGTTTAATAGTATAATAAGCTTTTTTTTTGTCAGATCACTTGAAATGCGATTTATCGGCCACAATTGTCTCTCCAACTTGGACTGCAGTTTCTTCATTTCGAGATTGTCCGAGTCAAATGCCATTGCCTCCTTTCTGTTGTTGTTACATAACATCTTCTTCTCTCCGAGCTGCTGTCACCATCCTTGACCATTGCCGTTTTATCATTCAAATTTTAAAATCGACCCGGTCCAACCATCGCAAATGTATGGCTCAAGTCAATTCTGTCACTTTTAAGTCTAGGAAAAGAAATGTTTAGAAGCAAGCTACGCTACGTGCTGACCGCGGGTCATGGGATAAATAAAAACTATTCCAGCTGCAGCTCAAATTTTGCTTGCTACGTAGGCAACTGAATTAAAAAAAACCGCACCACGAATGTACCTTTTCATTGAGCTCAATTCAGGTAAATTTCACCTTGCTAGATTATGAAAAGTGCACAGCTGAATAAAAAATGACAACAAACACAGCGCGTTAGTATTAGTGTCAGGCTGTTCATTCAGCAGCCTGATAGAAATCGATTGAAGTCAATTGGTAAAACAGCTGATCAGCTGTCAATCCATTTCAATTGATTTCGATTGAGTTTTGTTGAACACACCTTTCAATCACAATCAACCATTGATGATAGCTGTCACTTTTTTTTCCAACATCGTTGAAAATATGCCAGTTTTATGAGTCGTCGTCGGTAGTCCGGAATAAAAACACAAATTTCGAGTGATATTCGGAAAAATATATTGTTTATTCTCGTCGCGAGTGATTCTTCGTCAATGCGTGCACTTCATTGATGTAAAAACAATTAAAATGTCGTAGAACAGTGATCTACATTTCGTAAAATGTATGACGTGCAGAAAAAATAGAACTCGCATAGCAGTAAATGAACATCTTTGTGATCTTGTTCTTCATTAGTGTGAATCCATTATCGAGTGTATAAAAAATAGGTTTAGTACAAATCTCATCATATAACTCAGATGTAGGGCTTAATGTTGAAATAAATCACTCTATATATTGGATTCTGAAAATGCTTTCAGGGCATGTTGTTACTTTGGCGTCAGTAGTCTTTAAAATCTACTGAATAATAGAATCTTAAACAATGAACTGGTTTCTATGAAGAGGTATCGTTTCCTATTAACAAAATATGTATGCATTATTTTTCATTTCTTCACAAATTTGAAAGCAGTATAATTATCTTTTACGATAGCATCATACAAAATAATAAGATGCATTTACGAACATTAAAAAAGTCCATTCCACGAAGAGACGATGTTCAGTTTATATTTCAATCAAATATAACATCATGCTCAGGATTTTCATTCTATTTGAAATATGGACTATTTCAACTTTGAGCCATTCGAATGCATTCCTTGCAATATTTTTTATTTATATTTACAATTTGAAAAGAAAGCATTTCATATCAACACGGTGGGCAACACCTGAACGCTTGTACCATAGTAGAAATGAGAGCTATAAGGTATTTTATATTTTATTCTCAAGATCTATCAAAAGGTACGAAAAAGTAACGCCGGCCACTATCAGTGTTCTATGGTTATTCGCATTAAGAAAGTTCTCAAATTTGTTTATTTCATTGCCTTCCAATAAAAGCAATTTTTTTAAATCAAATAGAATAATAAAGTGAACTTGTGAGTGGAAAATTCGGTTGCTTGTATCTTATTTTGTGTTTCAAACGCAACTTGTGGCATGGAAAAGTATCCTCTTAAGGGAACAAACCTCTCTACATCATCAACCGTGGTTGGTACTGCACATCCATTGGGCGGAGATCATCCCTCTTATCAGGCAGTAGGACGCAAGGTGAGTGCAAACAGAAACCACAGGTAGACAGTTTGAATAAAACGAATGATGAACAGTTTTTGCACCTTTCCGTTTGGGTGTTTTTTTTTGTTTAAACCTCATCCGAACTAGACTGTATGTTTGACAGTACATATAAGAATTGTTTTTTAGGTATCAT
>NC_073692.1:294011763-294036763 GCF_029784155.1 Uranotaenia lowii
AGGTGGAATTTAAAAGAGCGCCTTATTAGATCTGAGAGAGCCAGCAGATTGCGATCGAATGAGAAGAGTGGTGAAAATAAAATCTGTCCCTGGAGAAGAAGTTTGGTGAAAAATTCTAATTGGTTGGTTTAAGAGTTGGGAATCTACTGTAGAAAGGGAAAATGTGCAAAACGAGGAAAATAGCATCAAGTGGGAATATTCGAAGCAAGGATCTTTAGGTTCGATAAGTCGATTGGGGGAAAAAACTTGGGCTACTTCGAGTAAAAAAAAAAATAATCCAAAAAGAAAAAGTGAGTTTATTAGGTAAGATCAGATGGAAATAAATATGATTATGATACTGAATAAGGTCAGTCACAGCTAAAGGTAAGCTTAAAGTGTGTCTTGAGGTAAGATGGGTGTAAAGGTAAGGTTATTCTGTTGTATAACTATTTAATTGATTGTTTATATTATATAAGAACGTTCAATCAGTTGCCAGCTGGGGAGGTATCTACACGCATGCGGAATACCTGTCGTAGATTCATAACCTTGAGAATGTTATGAATTTTTTACGGTTGCGAAACTGTTTGCTCGTTCTACAAATAAGACATACACATACACGAAATACATTCATTACATGACAGTTTACACGAAGCCATGGTGTCGGGTATGTGTTAATTTGCATTGGAGATTCGTCAAACTTATAATCTAAAGAATGCAATTTAGCGCATACGTTGGCGAAACTGCGGTGAATCCGTGCACCCATGGTGGATTATCTACATACATACATACTTTAAAATGTTACTTACATGGGAAAATTATGAAAAAAATATTTGTTCCAATGTATCAATCGTTCGAGCGTTAAATGAACTTCATAATGCCATATTTTAAAAGCAATGGAAAACTCTCAACTTTTTTCAGAAAAAGTTTTCTAAAATGTTGATTTTGGGTACAATTGATCCCCTAGATTTGGGTACAATTGATCCCCCTTCCAAACGGCATATTCTTCTTCTGAATTGATCGTTATAATTGCTGATAACGAAATTACTAATATTTATCCGAAAACTAATACAGTCCCCCCTCAATCATGGGTCACACACAATTATTAGTCACCGATCATTAGAACTACTTATATCTACTAAACCAAAAGAAATTATATCATATTATTATTTTTAGTTAATCGACAATATCATCAAAATGCATTAAAAATATTATTCGTGCGTTTGATTACAGTAAAATTGCTGTTTGAATACTTTCTATCAAAGGTAAACTATAAGCTGTGGAACTATCGCATAAAATTCCAATGTTATAAGGTTGACATCTTAAACCGTTAAGCCCCTTATGCGGGTATTTCAAAGATTCCAACCAAATGAATTGGTCTCATATAAGCACAAAAGAAGAGATTACATTTTCCAAATAAAACTGAGCGAGTGGAATGCGAAAATTCAATAATATTTAGCAAAATAAAAGTGACCCATAATTGTTACAGAATCCACCAAGTTCCACACAATCATGGGTCACCTTTTCGCAAGCAAAACAAAACATTTCTTGGTTGCTATAGCTCAACCCAATTGCCCCTTGAACGTATACTAGCAAAGAATGCCCCTGAATGTTTGCCAGAAACTTGTTGATTTTCATGTTGATATTCGGGTGTTGCCATGGACTTCTATGTGACTAATAATTGTGGGCAATATGACTAATAATAATTGTTACAAGCTTCAATTTTGACCTATAGTTGTGGTTTTGAAAAACTTTGATTGTTTCGGTAAATTATTTTATTTTTCAACAAAATTGGAAACAAAATCATGTTTGAAATCAAAGAGGGAATATTTAATGACTGAAATTCATGCAAAGCTTGATGATTGGTCCACTAACACCCGAATGAACAAACATTTTGTGGTGAAATGATACGTTAAGTGACTAATGATTGTGGGGGGACTGTATATATCAAAAAATTGTCTGAAGAAAAGAGCAAAAATAATTAATTTTCTCTTAATAATAAAAAATAGCGCCTTTAAGTATGCAATGTTATTAGCGTTGAGACAAAGAATTTTCTTCTTATCCCGAATAGAACAGAACCATGGTATCACATTCAATATCCAATGAATTCAAATGTGACCACGTACTTCATGGTTAAAAGTACATCCCAGCGTGAATAATTTAAGAATTTTAAACATTCCAAGTTTTGCGTGTACGGATAATTTGACGGCCGCGGTACTGTTTATTTTCCTCTCCACAATCGTCGGTCGGTAGTTTTTAGAAAAATTAATTCTAAGTGTTCTGAGGTGGACCCAATGGTAAGTTAAAAGCGAAATTAACAAGAAGCAACATTGTTTAATCGTTTATTTTTATCAATTTTAGCATAAAACAATCATCATCATGCATTGCGCGCGTGTGGATGTCGATAGAGCGGCTACGGGAAGCCGGAAAGTGAGAGACGGATCCAGGAAATAGCTGCAATCAATAAGTGTGAGTGAAGTGTTATTTTTTGATTATTAAATAAATGTGAATAAATCAATCCGTTCCAATAAAATAAAACTGAAAATGATGACAAAACCAAAAATAAATGCAAAAACCCCACCATGAGCAAATATTTTGTTTACAGCGGTTTAACAATGTAAATCATCGGATTTTCATGGTTTTACTATGAAAAATTGGAAGCTGTTACAACCATGAACTTTATATTTTTGGGCTTCTCAATGTATGGAAAATCGCCATTTTTTTCATGGTCACGCTGCATAACAATACCCCTTTTTCATGGTTATTTTCGTCAAAACGATGAAATGTATGGTCAAAAACTATAAATTCCAATGTGCATTCACGGTATCTAGGACGATAATAATCATTGTGTAAACCATACAATGTATGGTTTGTGAACATGAAATTCATTGTTTTTTCATGGTTCAATTCTATTCGGGATGTCTGCTATAAATTGTGAAATGAGAACAAACATGAACAAAATAGTCAATTAATATTCTATCTTGGGGTTTTGTTTGATTTCTATACAAGGATTAGGGCTTCCTGAATAAAATATCAAGTCTCCTTCAATAGGGGATCAAGTCTCCCCTAACTTCAGAAAAATCGCAATTTTTTTACTCCCACGAAAATGCTTCTAGTTCATCAACGGGTTCAAGTATCGTTCTAATTTTTGGAGCATAGAAACTTGAAGTTACAAGCTGTAAGAAAATGTCAAACACGGCGAGTTGCTAAATTTTTCCAAAAAGATATGGTGAAAATAAGAAAAGGGATCAAGTATCCCCACGCTCCCCTACATATTTGTGAGAGTTAAGTATTTGAGAACGTTTTTAAACCATATTGAAACCAATTGGTCCGAGACCAGAAGCGAAACAGTTTGGAATTCCGTATTCTATAGGCCCTTTCTTCACCGGAGATTCTATTTGAACAGTTTTTATGGCCTGTTTGACATGGTGTTTTTCGACCTACATTTGCCCTTTGATCGAAATTTGCTGATTTTTCTCCAGATGGTTAAAGAGAAGTCTAATAAGAACTCCAACTTTGAGAACAGTTGAAGTTTTCAAAAATGTTCAATTAATGAACTATTATCTAAGTAGAGAAACTTGCATCAAATAATGCATCCTCAAAGTTTTTTTTTTGTTTTGTTAACTTTTATTAAACCTTGCTTGATGTTGATACACTTGGAAAATGATGGGACTATCATTAGATTTGTGCTAAACATTGTAATTTCCGAAATGTTGAAAATGTCAGTTTTAACCCGCTATGTCCGTCTTACCCGAATTTCCTCTAATTTCTTTAAAATATTGCATTTTTGTCCCGTAAAATTGAGTGAATATGAACATAGAGGTGAATCGGGACATGTACATAACAGTGGCCAAACTTCTCCCCGATCGTATAAAAATTCTCTTTAGGCCGAAAAATTTTAATTTCTTCTTTTGTAAACAAACCCCCCCCCCCCTCCCTCGATTTTTCCGAAAATCCAGAAGAGGGAAATAAATAAAATTCAAGATTGAAAATTTCCAAAAATTTCACAAATTCAAACAATTGGAAGAGCGAAAATCAAACTGTAGAAATTTGAAATTGTACCTTTTGTACTCGAAATTTTTTCAACTTTTCGATCTGAAATAGCTCAATTTTTAGATGTTGTGCGAAGTAGGTTGTATGTAAGTTAATACTATGCAAGCTTTTGTCCAATTTGTTCCAATTTATTGAAAATTTAGATAATATCTTTATTAGCCCCTTTCCCCCCTCCTCGTGATTTTTTAACTCCAAGTGACAAAAAAAGGATTTCAATTTTGTTCCGGCCTATTTTTTACTTCAAAACCGCTCATGTTTCTACGTAACCACAAAAATTCTTTAGGCAGGTTACGTGTAGGGAAAACAATGACCGTGAGAAAGATTGAAAATTAAATGGCCGGATAAGGGTTTCTCGCTTTGCAAACGTCTGTAATATACTGGAAATTGAAGTGTTTCCTCTCTCTTATTAACAATACATATTTACAAATACCATTTTGAAAAGTCCTACTCGTTTAAGCTTATCAAACTAATAAAATTAATATTTAATTTCAAAAATCAGAGCGTTAAAACGTTGTAATTTTCCATCGGAAATAGGAATGAATTTCGAGTTCGGGTTTGCCGACTCCTTTCCATTAGTCAAATGAAGTGAAGAGCGATGTTTATAAATAACCAACAAATGAAGAAAGAGCAAAAACGTTCTACCGATTACATTCGATAAAAATAACTTCCTCCGGGGCGCCCACTTTTAAAATACCTATTGCAATTGACGTCAGAGGGATTCACTCGGAAACGATCGACCAGTGCATGGTCATTTCAACTAGTAAGCAGCAGATCGATTTACAGGAAGATAATCTCATTTCTGATTTCAAGATCGATAGTAAAACCCTTTGGTGCAATGCATCGGATTCTTAAAAGAGAAATGTCCGTGGCCCGGGAAAATTCTGTTTGTTTTTGGCAAAGAAAATCGCTTCCAACATCTGCCGGTCGTCGGAATACCGGTTGCAGGTGTATTCCTTAAAACGACACCAATGACTGTTATACCTAATGATTTGGTTTAGATTCATCCCCAAGCTCGAATGTCCGATCCGGTCAATCGACTCTGCCTTCATCGCAGTCGTCTTCCGTTCAGTCAAGCGGCGCGTCGCGGTCAATACTGACGCTGATGCTGATGCCGGCAACGACGAAGACGACGCACGTCAACGACGACGAGTGCATGATGTAAGATCTCGAAATGATTATCAATCGGGAGGTGTGCTGCACCGGTGTTGATTCCGACAAATAGCAATGGCGAACAGAGCACATGGTTTGGCTCGACCGAACCCTGATACAATTATCGCCCATTATGACGAAATACTCCGAGATAGTAATCATTTATCCATTTGTGGGGGGCTTGTATTGTATAGAAAGCCTCATCGAAAGGGAATATGTGTATGAAACAGGTGTCACGATTTGGTAGGTTTTCTTTTTCGCTCAGTGTCACACAATGTGTCACACAATGTGTCACACAATGCTTCATTCTTGAAATAGATGTAGGTACGTTAAGTGTTCCGTTGGATGACGGACATTGAAGAGATTGTCGTAGATGAACCATCTGTCACAAATCTGTCGTCAAAGAAAACTCGTAAAAGCAATAACATAAGCGTTATCATCAAGGAGATTTTTCCTAATGAATCTAATAATTTCAAATCTATCACAAAGGAGTACAGTAAGTATTGGGTACTGCATAAAAATCAAAATAAGTGAATGATTTTATACAAGCAGGAGTATTTTCATTGCAATAACATTCATTTTATTTCTTACTTTTACCATTCTTAAAACAAAACAATAACAACACACATATTTTTGCGCTTTGCTAAAATATTCTCAGTAAACTCTTCTCCTTCAACCCTAACCTTGCTCACATATTGCATTGAGCGCTATCAGCTATCAGCATCAGATAAGTCCGCAGACACTCGCTCATACAAGACGACGCAAACGGAAGTTTATTTTCGGGATTTTCATCGACTTAGCTTGTCTTGTTTTTTGACGGTTAACAGTCATCGCTTCCTTCCCTGTCTGTCACGCGCATTCTTACATATTTCCAAATGGGATCACATGCGCCGAGCTAGCTAGTTAAGGCCAGCACAGGCCTTGTTTGACCGTGACTTTCGGTGCAGAGCTAAGAATTTTTACAATTGCATAACAAAGGCGACCTTGTGACGAATGAATGTAGTCGACTTTGTTATTTTTAGAGGAACATTTCACAAAATATGAAAAATAAATACAAAAATATTTAAATAAACTAATCAATAAAAACTTTCAATCGAAAATATGGAAAATTTCATTCATTTATAGAGAGATTTATAGATAGCAGACTTATGCTGTTTTGTAACAATATATATTATCATATAAAAAATATATTTTTGAGTCGATTGCTTTTTTTAAGAGTAACGGTCAAATTTTTTTTCGAAGAATTACCTTATGAGTTTTTCATAATAATCATAAAACAACTTTTGACCTACGAAAAATTTAATCGTTGACATAAATTTTAAGCAATTTTTCCGAAAATTACAGACACGCAGGGGATGAAAAACTTAATTTTCAGTTTATCGGTTGAAGTTGTTTCATACCTAACTATTTTTTCTGAAATTTTTAAATGCATTGAGTTGAGACTGTTTCGTAGCTAAATTTGTGTTTTGTTGAATCGAAGCAATCGAAAGATTCCCTTTGATTCAACCTTCTTCAAAAAGCCGCTAGATTAAGGTTGACAGTTAACCCGTTTAGTTCGGGTTTGCCCGGATATTTCATACAAATTGTTTTCGGATTTCATTGAAAAATGTCCAGATTTGCCTGGATTTATTCACTTTATTTGGAAAATCAAACAAAATAGCTTAGCTTAGCTTCGCTTAGTTGACTACTCATATCTACCTTAAATCATTGAACTGCTTAAATCATTGAAGTGCTTAGGTATGATCATTCTTTTAAAACTTCAGATAGCATATTTGATTAGACTTTACTCAATTGACACACTTCAAATTCCATGATCGCTGGCGTGGCTAAGCAGAACAAGTTCCACCTCGCAAATGATTGCTACTCCGTGATTGATCGAGGTCATCAGCTTTGCGCAAGGGCCAAAAGAATGGTGCTTGGGACTAGCAGTTCATTCACAATGCACAAAACTCATGCTCTCCCTTTGAAAATGACCAATAACGGCACCGGCCACGTCCTAGTAATCAATGAGGAATGAAGGAAGGATTGTTAGTAAGATACTTCATAGGATCAATTAACAATCTTTTGTTCTTTATATTCCAAAGGTTAATTTTGAAAAATTCGGAAGCAAAGAAACGTCAATATCACCAACTATAGAAACCGTCTATACGTCTGCGAATCTATATTTAAATATCCAAGGAAAGGGTTTTGTTAGTAGGGGAGAGGTTGTAGATCAGATTGGTGAATCGAGTTTTCCTACACCTCCTATGCTCCTAGATTTTTCATAAGGAAACTATTATTTCTAACATTGAGGCTGTGATAAAAAGTTCAAACTTATAAAAAAAAATGATTTAAAAAATTTTCTTTCAACTAACTTGTTTTAATAATTCTTGTTCCTGGTACACTAACGTGTTTTCAAAAACGACCCTTTATATTGAAAATACTTCTATCAAACTTCGAAGAATAATTAAAAGGAGATATTTAAAATATAAAAGTTTTGTTAATGGATGAAGTGATTCTCCTTTTTGTTCCTTTTAATTTTTAATTTGTTGTGTAGGTTATGATAACTGAATAAGATCGTTTTTGGAAACTCATCAATGCAATTCAACTCTTTGCCTCATATTGATTTCATGATTGCACGGAAAAAACAAATCAACCAAAAAAGTTGGTTATTCATAGTATTCAAGTGAGATATTCACTCTCAAGTAGCGGATTAATATTTATGATATACTTAAGATATGTTCACAATTCATTACGGAAAATAAAAAAAAAGATGTTTCAAGATGAATCTTATTTTTTGAAATAATTGAATCAAATTAGCATTTCGGTGGCAGTTTTTATGTCCTGATATTATTAATTGATATATCTAAACATTCAATATTATTTTAATAACTATAAAATTTTACACATAAATATGGCAGAACTAGAAACTGGAAGAAAACATAAGCGAGAATATAACAATATGTTTTAAAACAATAAGTCAACAGATAATCAAGCTTTTGATTAAATTTTAACAAAACCATGTTCTCACTAAGAGGCATAATTTTTTGTAAATTTAGCTACCTTTCCTTGAAGCAATTAATAGCTTTGAAACCTTATCAGTCATATGATTACAAATTTGCGAACGAAGAGCAAATGCGCAACATCTCTGTTTCGGAAATGCCGTATGTGAATTGTGGTGGCTGAATACAGTAAAAATATACCATTGTAAACTAACTTTAGAAGACTATGATTTTACACAGTGTATTAATAAATATAACTTAAGCTGCGATAATCTTTATAAAATAAAATAAAAATACTTAGCTTCTTTCCACGACCCGCTCCTTCGAATATGTTCAAAATTTGGAAGTCGTTAACCATAGTTTTCAGCATATATTGGCTCTGTAGCCCCTGCTGTTTCCCGCTATGTTCCGGTTCTTTTCAGTGACGTGAACGGGTAGTAACGGCGTAACATCCCATTTTCTGCCCACTGTGGACAATTTACACCACAATTTTCTTCACATTTCATCATTTTCACAAATCAAAACAAATTTCCACGAGACGAAAGAAAACGCGTCCGTCACCGGCAAGTCGACGCTCTTTTTGGCAAATCAAAAAAAATAAAAAACAAATGATGTTGTAAATTTTTTTATATTTAAACCTCTAAAACTTTTTGAGCAAGTGAAAGGATTATTAGAAGCCTAAAATCCAATTTAAAATCTGTCGATGAGTTTTGATAAAAAACAATTCAATTTTTTTTTCTTAATTTTTGTTGAACAATTTCTGCGTTGTGACAAAATTGGCTCGGATTTTGGTCGTCAATTTTGAAATCAAATGCTCGGATTTTGCCAAGTTTTCATACAAAATTTCCTCGATTTGTTTGGCCCGGATACGTGCTGAAAAATTCTGGCAACCTAAAGCTAGACCATATAACTATTATTAATATAAATGTCTTTCTGAGAGGTTTCATAACTTGTTGCAGAAGCATACACAAATTTTAATAGTTCTAATATATTAGATATGTATGTACCTACGTAAAATCATACATTAAGGATTATAATTTCATTCGAGACCTATTTCCGATAGGACGCTAAACACTTGTCAACATAAATATTTAGATATCTACACTCTACAAATCAATTTTGAATTCTAGAAACGAGTAAAGTTTCCCTGGCTTTTGTCCCGGTGACTTTCCATAAAAAAAAATTCAGCAATATGAAAAGACCAGCATTTTTTGAAAACTGATGTTTCTTTCTGTTACTTATGTTCTTTAAATTGAGCATTCTGTGATGATCTTACGATTCTTATGAATGATAGCTCAGAGATTGAATCAGAATACAACTATTATTTTATGTAATTTTTATTAAATTTGTTTTATTTTCTGCATATCCTTCTTCTAATCTCTACATTCCTTCTCACCTCTATTCTCGATTGAAACTTTTTTGTATGTTGTTTTTTTTTCTTTAGAACAAAATTTTTTTTACCAATATCCTTCATTTTTTCCATATTCCGCAACTTTATGTTTCATCCTTCAAATTATATTTTAATTTCTGCATATCCTTCATCTAATCTCTACATTTCTTCTCAACTCTTTTTTTTCAATAGAATCTTTTATTTACTGACTTTCGTTTTTCACTAATGAAAAAAAATATTTTCCAAACATCCCTCATCTCAATTCTACATTCCATTCTCAGCAAAAGCATTTCAAATTAAAGTTTTATGTCCTTGTGAAAATATTTCGGCTTTTTCAGTCAATTCACGGATCCAAAACACCTTCTCTTCTTATTCCGACGTTTCGTTCTTTATATGAACTTTTTCACAGGAATCTACAGCAAACATTACAATCTCTTAATGAACTAATTGACAACATATAACAGTAGAAAACTTACAGAAAATG
Organism: Uranotaenia lowii; assembly: GCF_029784155.1. Lineage (NCBI taxonomy): Eukaryota > Metazoa > Arthropoda > Insecta > Diptera > Culicidae > Uranotaenia > Uranotaenia lowii. The sequence continues at coordinate 294,021,797 of NC_073692.1, forward strand.
TTTCTTCATATGGAGGATCAATTATAAACACAATTTTTTGTAAGTTTTCTACTGTTTTATGTTGTCAATTAGTTCATTAAGAGATTGTAATGTTTGATGTAGATTCCTGTGAAAAAGTTCACATAAAGATCAAAACGTCGGAATAAGAAGAGAAGGTATTTTGGATCCGTGAATTGACTGAAAAAGCCGAAATATTTTCCCGTTTATACAATTTCACCAGTCGAAAACAATTATCTATTTATGTCTTTGTTTACCAAAGCCGGAACAATCCGAAAACTTTCTTAACAACAGCTTTCCCAAACTGTGCTTTTCTTGTCCCTCTGTCCCTGTTTACGAGAGCTGGAAAAAATCGATAGTGTTCTCAGCTACAGCCTTCCCAACCAGAAAGTCAAATCGAAATAAACAATTAGCAGCAGCAGCCTTACAAATTTGCGCTTCCAAAGCCAATTCCGTCTTTTTCCGCCTTAGGCAAAATAAAAAAAAACATTCAGAATCAACAGTTATAAAAATCTGCGCTTCCTAAACCAATTTCGTCTTTTTGCACCGGAAGTTCAAACGAAAATAAACAATCAGCGGAAGCTGCTTTAAAAATGTGCACTTCCTAAGAAGTGCAGCTGATGATTATTTATTTTCATCTTAGGTCAATCCATCCATTTCCACCGGAAGCCGATATCAAAACAAACAATCAGCAGCAGCAGCCTTAAAAATCTGCACTTCCGTTAACGATTTCCATTTTCTCGTTTTTTTCACCGGAAGGTAAAATCAAAACAAACAATTTGCAGCAACTGTAAAAATTTGCGCTTCCTAAACCATTCCATTATTTCCACCGGAAGGCAAAACCAAAATGAACAATCAGCAGCAGCAGCTTTAAAAACCTGCGCTTCTTAAGCCAATTCCTGCTTTTTCCACCGGAAGGCCAAAGCGAAACAAACAATCAACAACAGCAGCCTAAAAATATGCCAATCTGCCTTTTCCCATCGGAATGGCAAATCAAACCAACAATCTGCAGCAGCAGCCTTAAAAATCGGCACTTCCTAAGACAATCCGCCTTTTTCCACCGAGAAGCCAAATCTCAACAAACAACCAACAACAGCAGATTGAAAAATCTTTGTTTCCTAAGCTAATTCGGGAGGTCAAACGAAAACAAAAAATCTGCACAAGCTGCCTTAGAAATCTGCACTTAACGATTTCAATTTTCGCGTTTTTTTTTACCGGAAGGTACAATCTAAACAAACAATCTGCAGCAACTGTAAAAATCTGCGCTTCCTAAGCCATGAACAATCAGCAGCAGCAGCTTTAAAAACCTGCGCTTCTTAATTCAATTCCTGCTTTTTCCACCGGAAGGCTAAATTGAAACAAACAATCTACAGCAACAGCTTTAAAAATCTGCTTTTTGTAACCCAATTTCGACATTTTCTACCGAAAATCCAAATCAATACTAACAATCAGCAGCAGCCTTAACAATCTGCGCTTTTTAATTTCTTCGTCTTATGTACCGGAGAAACGAACAATCAAAGAAACAGCCTTAACAATCAGCCTTTTTCACCGGAATTGGAACCATTTCTAAACAATCCGAGCATCAGCCTTGCAAATCTGTGCTCATCTTACCAACTACGCCATTTTCGTGATTTTACGATTCTTATGAATCTTAACTCAGAGACTGTTTTTAACTCACAAGACCCAGCTAACATTTTTGTAAGTATGTTTCGCACAAACTTTGTTATACGTTTCATTATAAATCATTGCATAAAAATCTAAAAAAACAGCATTTTTCTACCAAAGTGGAGGCAATATACATTCATGTTTTTAACTTCTGGCTTAAGCGATAAGAATTACACAAATTGGACGATATTCAACACCTTTTTCGTACATACTGAAAGTATGATCAGTGCTGAAAGTATGCTAGATGGTGCAAGCTTTGCTCTCAATGAATGCAAACCGTTGCCAGCGACAATATTTGGAGCTTCTTTAATTGGACAATTTTTCCAACTGAAACTTCTAATCTGATCCCTAGGTGAGGCAAATAGATTTTTTTCAGTTTTTTGCAGCATTTATTTACTTTTTGACAAAAACAGAGCAGTTTTGGAAACAAGTTTTGATCGTTTAAGATAATAATTCAAGCCGGAACCAAATTAAATCAACAAAACTATTGTTTTATGGATGCTCAGTTTTATGAAATTTGAAAATCTGTTCTATAAAAAACTCCCTTAAACAGGTAAAAACAGTTTTTATAATGAACATTTTCAAGAAACAAAATTTGTTACCCACTCACTGGTCGCCGATTTAATCAGACCAATTTGACACTAGAGTGATTTTTTTTGTTTCCCAGCCCAGGATTTTGCCTAGTGTTGCCATAATTTACGGCTTGTTTCGGTGGCTTACTGTTGGGTGGATGGCTGTTCGACTAAACCTGGGTTAGCCATTTTTCAGCTTGCTCTGTGATTGTTGAATTATTTACCTACCTGCTTAGTGAAGGTTTACGCATCGGTAAGGCGCACCACTTCCTGGTTTATTAATCGATAAAATATGCAGATTGTATTCTCAACTCAATCTATATTCTATTCAACATTCCTACCTGCTCTAACTTTAATACGCTTATCCAGTCCTGTCTGGAGAAAGGTTGAAATTTTAGTCTAACATTCTTTATTATCGCCTCCTAGCTAGGGGGGTTAATGATTGTACGGGAAATTTTCATGAAATTTTTTTTAAAACCGACTGTGTGTATTTTTAGAATGGCTCAAAAACACTAACGTGTGCTAAATTTTAGCTCAATCGGACTTGTTTTAAGCGGACGATTTTGTAGCCATAGGAATTTATTGTATTTTGATAATCTTCAGTGTTGCCGAATTAAACTGTTATTTTATTTTTAATAAATTAGATTTATTTTCTGCATATCTTGCATCTCATCTCTTCACATCCAGAACTGTTTTCGTACTAGACAATTCCGGGATTTTTTTTTTGAAAAACCTGTCAAAAACTGACTAATTGATTTAAAATTTTCCATTCCAAAAATCAGGCAGTATCCGGGCAAATCTGAACAAATTCCAGGCAATAAACCAATAAATTTAAAGAGAAAGTGAAGAGTATTGATTTGAATTTTTTTTTTGAAAGCACATTATCAGTTTTCAATTCATGTTCAAAGCATCCAACAATTTTTTTGGTTTATGTTTCTGAAACTGTATTTGAGACTTTTGTTTAGTTTGTACTAATTTGGTTTATACTGCTTTTGTTAATATTTAACAAAAAAATAAGAATTTCTGCGTATATTTATATTAAATAGTTAATTTTATGTGTTTGTTTATAATACATCTACAGTTACACACAAATTTCACCTAATCGCATGCTCTTCCTGTATTTTTCAGCGAATAGTTCGACCAATGTTTAAAATGGTTTGAGTATGTCAACGAAAAAAAAGTTCAGCTTTCTTGTAAAATGTATATCTTAACAAACAATTTACAGAATGGTTCATTTTAATCAAGTCCGATTGAGCTGAAATTTAGCACAGGTCAGTGTTTTTGAGCCAATCTACAAAATGCATACAGTCGGTTTTAAAAATTTTATCATGAAAATTTTTCCATACAATCATTAGCCACCCTAGTGAGGAGGCGATAATAAAGAATGCTAGAACAAAATTCCAACCTTTCTCCAGACAGGACTGGTTAAGCGTATTAAAGTTGGAGCAGACAGGAATGTTGAATAGAATAAAGATTGAGTTGAGAATACAATCTGCATATTCTATCGATTAATGAATCAGGAAGTGGTGCGCCTTACCGGTGCGTAAACCTTCACTAGACAGGTAGGTAAATGGTGCAACAATCACAGAGCAAGCTGAAGAATGGCTAATCCAGGTTTAGTCATACAGCCATCCACCCAACAGTTGCCCCACCGAGACAAGCCGTAAATTACAGCGTATAAGAGCCATATACGTCCTACGTCTGTTTGGTATCATTAAAGAGATAATTCCTTTTAATTGCAACAACGCTCTTATTGCAAACTTATGTTCCCCCTCCTCACTCCTCTGGTTGGCAAAGCCAGTGTTCGGTAGATATATCACACGAGCCATTTTAAAGCTCAGCCGCCGCGCCGCGTTAATTCCTAGCGCAAATTTACATAATATACAATGCAGTTTATCAACGGGAGCTAGGTTTCTTTCAACTTTTATAACTGCCATCAAACTCTTAGAACTTTGGACTTATTAACGGATACATTTTATGTTTTCTTGATATGACGTAGAAAAAATTGTAGATAATTTCTTAAAAAAAACTAAAAATAGTGCTTTACTATTGCTTCCTTGACTTTAGAAAGTTTTGGTCACTTGTAATATTTTTGTCAGTGCATTCTGTTATAATAGTTAAGCTAGAAAGTAGGTGTGAAACCTCCTCCAGATTTGCATAGGAGAGTGCGAGAATAACATGCATTTAAAATTCTTTTAGATTAGGGTTCGGTATGATCGATATTTAATCGGACATGATCATATTAATATTCTCGCGTTGTAAGCCTGATAGTAGGTATTTGAGGAAGTCTAGGTAATTCTGGTGATTGAAATTAAATTTTTCTCAAAGCTACTAAAGTAACTTTATTGTCTACTCGATAAGCAAATCGATACAAACATTCTCTTCACGTTGTTCGGAACAATTAGCTGCCAATAATTTTAGACTTGAATGATGGAGACGCAAAACGCTTTTACCGTCATCGTTCAATGGAGATTGTTTCGAAACAGAATCTCAAAACAATATTTCCTACATCACTATCAAAATATTGTCAGTTTTGTACTGATAACGTCATGAATGATGAGAAACTTCAAGTGGTTGCCATTCGGAAAGCTGTAAACAAACGGAAATCAGCCTACTGATAGGAACGTGCCTCCAAAGATGTTGTTATGAGAGATGATGACACATCTCCCACTTGCTTTCTCGTCTACTTGAAGCTTAAACGTGTTATGGAAAAGTGGGTTAGTAGAATAAAAATTGATTTAATTAAAAATATCTAAGCAAAAACATTCCTTCACAATAACGTTGAAAAATATGGAGCTGTTTCACACATAAAGAGTTACAGTAAACTGAAGAAACTTTAATAATTTTTTAATTAATTTCAAACTATTTTGGAAGTGGTTCATGTTTCGTAATATCTTAAGGTTTCAGAACACTTATTGTTGTAAGGAGTATAACATATGAGAGTTGACTTGAGGAATAACTTACGTCTTGATAAGTCTTACAAGGTTTTCAAAAATAAATTTCATGTTGTGATCACCCATCAACCTTAAGAAAATTGGGGTTTCCGGTTTTCCTCCCTTTGGGTTTTGATGGATCTGTAAAACTATAAATTTACATTTGTTTCAATTCTTTGATTTATTTTACCAAATAATCTCTTTAATCTCAAAACAGGTTTGAAATTATGAGTCATGAATGTTGAACAAAAAACATTTTCTACATCTGATTCCAATTTAGCTGATTTTAATTCTGTTATGAATCGTTTTTTTTTAAGTAAAAGTTTGGAGCTTTGCAAATGAATTTCAAAATTAATGATCTTTTTCCACAGTACATGTGATATGAAGCTCCAAACTTAAAGGCCATGAGTTATACAGCTCCTGTTTTACGTTGTAATCCTATTAACAAGTTTAAACTTGATTTTTTCTTAGCCATCTCAGCTGTGGAGAACGAATTAGATTTAAACAGAACCGTATTAAATACGCCTTCAACCTTTTATTAAAATTAAAGGTTTGTGTCTTAACTACTTAGTAAGTGGTTAATACACTGGTTGTGATGGGGCGCTAGCATTCAAAAATTACTGCACGTGTTCTAATGACACGTACAAAAATATATAGAAATTTCATTATCTACCATGCATTTTTAGCCTGCTTCTATTTTTCTGCGTGCAAAAGTATAAGTTGCTATGGTGTTACATTTTTGTTATATTTTCCTCCCAGTGAAAAAAGGTCCCGATGGTTGAAATGTACTAGATTCATTGAGCTTTGAAATTTGAGGAACAAAATTTGAAACGTGCCTACATATGAAAATCAATTCTTCATATCTGAAAAAAAAAACTATTCCAATTAATAGGATATTAAAATTTAAAAAATAGTTTCATAATATAGTTGAAAAAAAAAAAAAATCGCAATTCTTTAAAAAAGGATCTTCTGGTGAACTATTTAGTCTAGGCATTGAAATTTCTTCAAATTTCCCCTTTGGAAGATATTTTCAAAAGGTCATACACTCTTTTTCAATAAGAATCAAGGCCGGATTAAAGGGGGGGCAAAAGGGGCAATTGCCCCGGCCCCCCCCCCCCCGAGGGAAAAAAAAGTTTTTACATTACTTTAATCATACTACATCAATTTCTTCAAATGTATGAAAAAAAGTCAAAACTTAAAAATCGGAGTGAAAACTTGAAATATAACAACTAAAGAGGCCTCCGTGAAATAATATCTAGAATTATTTGTCTCCTACATAAGTTAAGGGGGGCCCCTAGAGTAAGCAGTTCTCCCGCATTTTTCGGGCTGAAAATATCAAAATCATGGTATTGAATTTAAAAATTTTCAACATAAAATCTGAACAAAAATAATGTAAACCGAAATCGAAAAAAATTAGGGAGAATATGAGGTAAACACCTAAAATTTTCTTTTTTTTAAATCTCATCTTGTCAGTAAGGATATTCTGTTCAGAACAGGAAAAATAAAGAAAAACATCTCCTAATTTCAATTACATACAAACGTCTTGCACAATTATAATGTTTATTATTACGTTACCTTCCAAGTAATGGTTACTGCACTAAACTTGCAGCTAATTTCGCCAAAACTGGCTCACAAAGCCAAGAAAGAACAGGAAAGCTTTATGATAAACATTTCCGATTTTTACCCGGGCAGTATACCGGATAATACCGGGTAATATTATAACTTTCCAATCATTATCAGTTGGTTTATAAATTCTAACCCCTTTTCCCTCCCTATTTTTAAATAATAATAATAATATTTATAAAAGACCTTTTAACCTTGGGAGGTCATTCGTGTTTGATCCCTATTTAAAGTCTTTAAAAAAATCTGTAGTTGCTTAAATTGGACTAGTCGACTGTACAGAGTTTCTTTATTGAATTAATATCCCAAATTCTGTCTTAGACTCGAAATTCGTATTGAAACATTTTCAACTGATTAAACCAAATTTTTATCACCTACGTATATCTGTATCTCTATGGAATTTGAAAATATTTTTTTTTTAAATTTTGTATTCTATGTTTCAAATCTTCATGATACTTCCCGATTGTCCCGATTGTCGATTCCCGATAAATATTTTTCCATGAAGCATAAACCAGATGATCAATGATGAAATGAAAATAATTTAAAATATCTTTCCGGTCATTTTTCTAAATCAGAGAATTTTAGTTGGGGATAAGGGTATTTAAAAAAATACAGAATTAACTTTTGCATTCTGCAGCTCAAATCAGAGCTTGAATTTTTAAGAAATTTCTAAACTCTTCCACAATGTTTGCACGTGAACAATTTTTATTTGAAGGTACCTGAAACTATCTGCTACGCAGACAACATAGCTTTTTGAAAACAGTATACTGAACTCATATGCAGTTCTTTTACACGTTTAAAATGTTTTGTATTCTCTGGAATAGAATTAAAAAAAAAAACGAAACAGAGGGCCCCCCCCGAGAAAAATTGCCCCGGGCCCCTCGATGGCTTAATCCGGCCCTGATAAGAATGAAATTGATCCGACACATTGGAACTTAAATTTAAACTAACTGAGTTACATAGCTCTTCTTCATAAAAACTAGAGATGTACCGAATAGTGGTATTCGGCGAACGGCCGAATACCGAATAATGACCTTTTCAACTGTTCGGCCAAACGAATATTCGGCCGAATATTCGGTCGAATATTCTATGGAGTTTTTAATGAAAAAAACGAAATAAGCGATTATTTCAATGCTTTCTGTTTCCTCCATATTAATGCCCCTCATGATTTTTGTCGATTAGTTTCAACCAGATGATATTATCGGATGATGTATTACAAGATATTTTTTAAGTAGGGTTCTTTCTGATTTTTCAAATGTCACCAATGACTGAAAAGACATCAGATGACTAGTCGCTTCTAGAGCGTTTATCCCCAAAGAGATTGAATTCCTGTGAAATCTGGGACAAAACATGTCGAAACAAGTGCAATTTGAATTTGCTTCTTTGATATTGAATTAGATGAAGGTCGAATTTGAGCAAGATATCTTAAAAATAGTTGTTAAAAAAAGGACGATTATTAACCATACTATCAACCACTCGTATTCATACGGTCAGACATTCAGGAAGATTTTTGAAAAAAAAAATATTAAAAAAGGGAAAAATTTATGTTTATTTTTAAATTTTTGAAAAATCGTTATTGAACACAAAATCTAAAAGTTAAAAAAATATGAGTTTTTTTTTATTTACGATCTGCAGTGAAAGAAATGCGGAGACACCTTAGATGTATCGCAAATACAGCATTACTTTTGAATATTTTCTAAATTATCCAAAATCATTGGAAAAATTCTACAAGTCTGTAGTAGATATTCGGCCTGTTCGGCCGAATACTTAGCTCAACTATTCGGTGAGCCGAATATTCGGCTTAACGGTTTTTTGGCGGTATTCGGCGCCGAATATTCGGCCAACCGAATATTCGGTACATCTCTAATAAAAACTGTTTTCGAATTGTCAAATGAAAATTGAATGATTTACGAAAAAATCTAAATTTAGCTATTGGTATCATTACTTGATCGGGAAACGAAGCTTAGGGAATGATGAGCTAGTTGGCGCCAGGAGCTCTGGGCGATGAATAATTTCCTCCTACGCAGGGAAAGTTATATCAGCTTATCAGTGTTAAATATACAAATACGTATTTATTTAAATTCTATTTCCTTACATTTGAAATTTCTTAGAGCCCCAGAAATTTTACCATTTCTTGGAATTTTTCAAATTTTATTTAAGTACATGCTCTTGCCTTAATTTCCCTTTTTTTCAAAATATCATATGTCACATTTCATGTGCTTGTACCGCTCACAAGAGTTTTTATTTCTAATTTTTTATTTACGTTTTTAAGTATAATCCAAATAATTCAAACTAATTCATATTTTTAGATATAAGGTGTAGTGCATCGACTTACTGTTTACAGATGTTTGCAGATAAAAATCCGTTTGTCTAGTGTTTTTGGAATGACACCCAGCTGGAACTGTTTGAATTAAAATCAATAAGCTGACAGATTTTTAAAAAAATTAAACAATCAGATATGCTGGTATTTTTAAGTCATTAAAATGACGTGCATACAGCTCTTTGTATCCAGGAAGAACCTCGGACTGGATTGGCTCCCATAATCTCCCATAAGTTTTAAGCAATACATCATAATTTATATTGAATCCTATCCGTCCCTCCACTCTCCACACTGCAAGACAGAAGGGTCTGTAAAATTCTATAGAAACATATCTTGTACTCAAATACCTTTCCATGTCAAATTTTTTTGCTAGATTACTTCTATAGCAAGAAAATTGTCTTGGACCCCCTTCCCATTTCCTATGTACTAACGGGAAAAAATATGGCGTTTCAAATAATCATAGAACCATTTCTCGTACCCAAATGATTTCCCATGTCACCATTTGTTTGTTAAGTTCTTGTAAAACAATAAGATGTGAGTTCCCCTCTTCCCTACCATTATCCCCAATTGAAGAAGAAAGGAGTCTCGAATAAGCATACAAACATTTATCGTATCCAAATGCCCTTCTATGTCAAATTTGTTTCCATTTGCTAGATTGGTTCTCGAGTTAATTGTAACGGAGCCCCCTTCTCTCCTTCCTAGCATCCACCGGAAGGAGGCAGTAGAACCAAATCTTCCTAGCAACTACTCAAATACCCTACCAAGCAAAATTTGATTTCATTTGCTGTAAAAGTTCTCGAGTCATGTAAAAAATTATATGAGTGCACCCTTAAAATTTCCGCACAGAAAGAACAGAGAGTTCTCAAAATATCATGAAAACATTTACCGTATTAAAATACCTTCCCATGCCAAATTTAGATCCATATGATTTTTTTTTCTTTTTAAATAGGAGTTTAACCCGTCTTCCTCGATCATATGATTTATAAGTTTTCCAACTATACTGGAAAATTTGAAGGAGCCTCATCCCCTTTTCTATCTCCCTCTACAAAAAGGAGGGTATCAAATATTCATAGAAACCTTTCTCGTACCCAAATACTCCTCCAAGCCAAATTTGGTTCCATTTGTTCGAATGATTCTCAAGTTATGCAATAAAAATGTGTAGAAGTCTCCTCCTCCTTGCCTAAATCCTCATTGAAAAAAGGGACGGGTCCAAAATGACCATAGAAACAGTTCTTGTGTTCCAATACCCTCCCATGCCAAATTTGGTTCCAATATCTTAAATAGTTTTCGAGTTATGTGAAAAATGGTAAGGTAGCCCCCCTCTTCCCTTCCTTTCATCTCACTGAAAGGGAGGAGGGATACCTAATATTCGTGGAAAAATCCCTCGTACCCAAATACCACCCGATGCCAAATTTGATACCATTTGCTTGTCTGGTTCTCGAGTTATGCAAACAATTGTCTTTTGTTCGGGAGGCCCCTCCCACTCTTCATGAGAGAGGGAGGGGTAAACCATAACAGGAACCTTCCCATGCCATCAGCACCCCCATCTCTGCTAAGTTTCACGCAAATCGGCCCAATAGTTTCCGAGTCAATAGGGAACAAACAGACAGATAGACAGACTAAAATCCATCCAGCTCACTATTTGGTCATCTGGGACTTCTTACACGATTAACCACGTGAACTTTGATCAAAAAGATGATTTCCAGCTGTTTTGGATCTTCCAGCTGTCAACCAACAAACAAACGAACATTCCAAAGTCATTTACAAAACAAAGTGTTGCATTTTTTTCAAATACACTGCTTAATTCTGACTCGGTCCATACCAACTGTTCTCCAATTTCTCGGACATCCCACATTCGACAGATCACGCTCCACTTGGTCTTACCATCTTGCTCATTACCCCTCTGCTCGTCTCGTTCCTACCGGACTCGTAGCTAACACTTGTTTTGCAGGAAAGTCGTCCGGCATTCTCGCATCATGTCCTGCTATGCGAAGCCGGCCAGCCTTTACCACGTTTCGGATACTGGGTTCGTCGTAGGGTGGCGCGAGATCGTGGTTCTTCCTCCACCTCCACACTCCTTTTTCCTACACGCCGTCAAAAATGGTTCTCAACACTCGTCGCTCAAATACTTCAAGTGTACGCAGGTTCTCCTCGAGCAATATCCACGTCTTGTGCCCGTAGAGAACAATCAGCTCACCCCTAATTTTTTTTGAAATACATTTGTAGTTTTTTTTTTCAAACCCTTTAAAAACAGATGAATATGATAAGTAAATCAGATTTTTTTTAAACATTTTTTGTTAATTTTTTATGACATATTTGTTTTTAGGTAATGAAACAATTTTTAACCTTATGTTTCAGAACAATATCCAAAAACTAAAAATAAACCATTTACCGAAAGATATAAATCTTAAAAATTTGCATTTTGTTCTGCAAAATCAATTCAATTTGGCTCAATCTTTGTAAGTAGCCTTTCGATAGATTCAGGAATAATTTTAGCAAACAAAGCGAATGACTTTCGATGTTCAATTAACACATATTTTATTTACATAGAAAAAAAAATTATTGAAAATTAATCGTTTGGAATCAAAGAATTCAATGAACGTATTAAATTGTTCAAAGTTCAATCGATCACTAGGTGGGCGAATTAAAAAAATACATTCCGTACCAAGGGACTATCGCTTAAGCATCGAAATTAACACCGGTCGATTTACCTTATCAAGCCGCCATGCCTGCCGTTATCAATAATATACGATTCCGACACTGATAGGTTTTCCGCATAGCGCTTGGCCGGCATAGTGTAGTAGGCAAACTTCGTCGTAGTTGATAAGACTAATCGGATCCCAAGATTTAGCTTAATGAACGCCTTTAGTACCTTCCAGTGAGAGCTGTTATTAAACTTTGATTTTTTCCACCCTTGAATTTGCAGAATTAATTACCCAATTGAATGAACCACAATCGGTAGAGTTGTACCGTCGTACGCCGTCGTAGTTTCGTAGAGGCAGTCGCAGGTGCTGTAGTCGTCTATCCCATGAGCCAGCATGAAGAACAAAACGAATGGCGTTGAGGAGGCAGTCGATAGGTAAGTATTTGAAAAAGTTTCTAAGACAATCGAATGTAAGCTAAGGATAGACCATCATCATCATTTCAGGGAAGCCCTCGCGGCCCCGAGAATCGGCTGTTGTTATCGGATAATAAAGTTTATTTGCGTGTATTGGCGCGCCCTGGTAGTATTCTTGGCACCGTTCATTGCGGCGTCAGTCTTCACCCTAGACACAACTCCTGCCTACCGATGTATGTACGTAGTGCTGATCATGTCGATGTACTGGGTTACAGAGGCCATTCCTCTGCCGGTGACGTCGATGCTTCCGATGGTCCTTTTCCCGATTCTGGGGGTGCTGGACACCGACCGGACCTGTATGATGTACATGAAGGAAACTATGTTGATGTTTATCGGTGGCATTATAATTGCCCTGGCTGTGGAGTTTTGTAATCTGCACAAACGAGTGGCGCTTAAAGTGATCTCGATAATTGGCTGCAGTCAGCGAAGGCTTAACTTTGGTCTCATTACGGTGACGATGTTTATCTCGATGTGGATCTCCAATACGGCAGCTGTCGCCATGATGTGTCCCATCATGCAGGCTGTTCTGGAAGAACTGGAATCGGTAGGAAGCGTAAATATTCTCTGCGCTTGATGAAATAATACTCATTCGTGTTTTGTTACAGCAAGGACTGTGTCAAATGTACGAGCGACCCAAAAAGACTAACGAAGAGGAAGGAATGCTCGGAAACGAGAAATCAACAGATGAGTAAGTATCGCTTCTGTGTAATTAAATCATTAGGCATTTCCGAGAATTGCTGAAAGGGATAGTGAGTTCTCGAGTGTTATTGACATTAGAGAACGCGTTCAGATTTGCGACAAAACAAACTAATAAGTTTGATAATATTTTGGCCTATTTACGGAGCCAAAGATTATGATCTTCCCGATATATTTGTGTTCAAACAGTAAAAAAGGTTTTGTTGAAAGCGGTTGATTATCCGAAAAACTGCTGAATCCCAGGAAGTCGATTGTATAAATTTTTTTTTAATTAACACTAAATCTCGACGTTTCATGCGTTTCTAAGTAATTTGACATCAACATTAAAACTTCGATTTACCAAATTCCCTTTGGTAATTTTTTAAATCTTTAGGTCGAAATCGAAAATAACTTTTTTTTTAGGTAACAGCAGATTTCAAGGTTTTATGCATTTTTAAGGATTTTGGAATCAAAATTAAAATTTCGATTTTCCCGACTTCCTTTGGTGATACTTGAGGTTATTTTGAGCGCTTTGTGGCTCCCCAAAATCAAGTGCAATTGAGCTGAAATTTTGAACAGGTCAGTTTTTTTGGGCCAATTTACAAAATTTATATGATTGTTTATCGAAATTCGGCTAGACCCATTTAGCTGTCATCCTAACCTACTTACATTCATTTTGTTGAGATTTTCTAAAAAAAAATACTCAGAAAGATGACTGAAAATCAAAATATAATCATCTAAAAAATTTTCTACCTTGTTTTCAATTGTTTTAGCTTTTGACAGATTGGCAAAAAATTGGTGTTTTGGTAATGGAAAATTAAGAATCTTCCAACAGTATACCTGGTTTTAAAGAGGTTTCATATTATTTCATAGCTCAAAGATACTTCATAGTCATTTATTTGGTTACGGTACCATCAGGCTTATTGTTAAACACATTATAAACTGAATCAAAGCAATCGAAAGATTCCTTGTAATTCAACCACGGTAAATAAAAAGTTCAGATACCGGTATTTCGATAGCAACTTACTATCTTATTCAGTGAGCGTTTTCGATTAGTTTTTTTTTCATTTACCGTAGTTGAATTAAATGGAATCTTTCGATTGCTTTGATTCAGTTGCATCATTCAACCAAGAACACTCATAACACTATACAGTGAAAAAACATCATAAACATTAATTGAAACTATTTTAAATTTTGGCTTTTCTTGACTTAACATCGCCTGTGGTCTTTAAAATTTCCATTTTGGACAAAACTGTCAATGATTTTTTTAAAGATAATTGAAACGGCATCAACACTGAACATACCGACACCTTGTATATACCTATTCATACCGCGAGCGGTCAAATGACGGCTTACTCTCTTGTTTCTTAACCGATTTCTACAAAATTTATAGTTTTGAAATGCCTATAATGGGACTCAAACATGTTTCTCAGACTGTGTTCAGCTACCATCAATTATTTTAAAGTTGTCCAAATAAATTTTATGAAAAATAAAAATTTTATGAAAAACCCTGCTCCAGGAAATGGCTGTAAATCAGTTATTAAGTGCTCGAAAAAAAAATGCACTTAGGGGCTGTCCACATACCACGTGGACAACTTAGGGGGGGGAGGGGGGTAGGGGTTTGGGTCATGTCCACGTGGACAAACTTACTTTCAAAATATTTTCTAAAGGTGGAAAAATATTAAGATGTTTAAATCAAAATCTTAAATTTCAAAGCTTTCCAGTTTAAGTTTAAACAATAAGTAGCTACTTGAGGCAAGTTTTAAATATGATATTTTAGAAATTTACAATTTCTAAAATTATTTTAAATCGGGAAATGATCAATTTTTTTTTAAATCAGCAATTTCAATAACAAGAAGGCAAAAAGTGGTGTTTTCTAACTGTCAAATTAGATTATGAAAAAAAAATCCATTCTGTCCACGTGGACATCCGGGGAGGGGGGTAGGGGTTTGCCAAATGTCCACGCTTGTCCACGGAGGGGGGGAGGGGGTCAAAAATCTCATTTTTCTGTCCACGTGGTATCTGAACGGCCCCTTATTGCTTGAGAAAGCTGCAGTTAGAAGTTAT
>NC_073692.1:294037263-294062263 GCF_029784155.1 Uranotaenia lowii
AGTGATGAACATGTTTAAGTCTATTTATTCATTCAAGCTTTGCTTACCCAGACACAGGTACCCATAGTTATAAGAATTGCATGAAAGCATTTCAGATTATGGTTACTTAATTGAACTAAAAATCACAGAAATTGGTCACAGAATTTTGAAATAAATTCTCAAAATTCTGAATTCACAGAATTTATTAATTTATTTTGTCGAATACAAAGAATTTTTTTCGGCAACTTTGTGTCCTGGTTCCGGATACGCGTTTTTCTACACATCATGTTTTCTAGACTCCCCCAAATTTGTATGGGATATTTAAAACCTGTGAAATGTTATACGCTGCAGGCTAAAATTGATCGAACAAAATGTCTCAAAACTCCATACAAACTTTAGGCTCGTTGAGCGACCCCTTCCCGTGATCCGATCTGGCCCAAATTTGGCATGAGATCTTGTACTAGGACTGGAATAAATTTTAGCCTTCAGCGCATAACATTTCACAGGTTTTGAATTTACCATACAAATTTGGGGCAGTCAATTGTACATATTTCCGCCTTTGGGTGGGTTTTATGTTTCATCTTTTCTACCTAACTCAGGATCTTTTTTTTCTCAAAAAATCTATTCAGAATGGTTGTTACTCTCAGACCCAACCGCCAACAATTTATTTAGATCGAAAAACACATGGACCAACGCTTTATGATTCCAATAAAATGATAACTTTTCGAAAAAAGGTCATTTTACATTTTTCTCACGTTTTTATTATATCAGCTGTTCTTTTGATAGAAATTGAAGGTGAAATTTTTTATTGGCATCACAAATCTTCCAGTCATGTTCCTAAGCCCCTGTGGTTATGCAATTTTTTTTTAAATTGTCAACCATTTTTCCGCCCTTACTTCTTTCTGAACTTTCAAGTGAATATCATCCAAACTCAAATATTAGAAAAACATTCAAATTGCAATCGAGTGCAACAACAATGGTTAAAATCGGTCATTATTTGACGAAACGGCATGCATTTCACATTGAGTGTCCTGGTCGGACATTTAGTCGCGTCATTACAGTGATGAATGTCACACTTAAAAAAGTTAGCCAATTTTTGAAGCTTAATAACTTTTTTGTCTCAACTTTAATTGGAATGCAACCTTTTGATGAAATATTTGTCATAGTTTAGGCTTCAAGAAAACCCGTTTTTGAAAGAAATCGGTCGAAGGAGACTAAAGTTATTGACGAAAAACTGTTTTTTCATGTTACTCTCGAAGCAATACACTGACTTGTCGCATATTAATGCATTGATTTCTTTCGGTAGGTAAGTTGTGCATAAATTCATGGATAAAACAAGATTATTTTTTTTCTCAGGAATCCGGGTACAATTGAGCTTTCACTTTCTTGACTTGGTGTAAAGGAATATTTTCATCCGTTCAACATTGCATACATCGATTGTTGACGCTCAGGCAAGATTTATAAATTGTGGTAATATCTGCAGCTTTTTGAATTGGTTTGCGTATTTTTAAAAGGTATCTAGCTGACCCAGTGTGCTTTGTTACCTGTTCGATGTGAAAAATTTAGTTCATTGAAATTATTATATTTAAAATATACTTTTTTTAAATTGAATTCCAACATTAGGCCGGAAGAAATTTGAAATCCTTCTTTTGCCACTTAGAGTTGAAACATCACGATGAGATAATAAAAAATAATCCAAATTTCCAATAAATTGAAACAAATTGGCCAGAAGATTGCATACAGCGAACTTGCATTTAATATACAACTCACAAAATCGATCAATCGAGTTATTTTCGATCGAATATTTGAAAAATAAAAAAAGGTGATACAATTCCATTTTTATACAATTTGACTTAAGCTATTTGTACTGCGGGTATTTTATAAAAAATTTTCATCTGTTTCAATAAAATTTATATATCCTCCTGGATTTCCGAAGGGGGAAATAGAGTAACAAAACTTGTGGAAAAGCAAACTATGTTTCATGACTTCTCAATATAACTTGAAGCACAGAGCTTGAAGAAGGTTGAAGGAGTCACTCTTTAGAAATATAATAGGACGGATCTCCGCTTCGGAACATCGCTCCTTTTTGAAGCGGGAGAAGTATTTTAATTCAGGCTTGTTTGTACATAATCAAAAAGTGTACCAAGCATATTTTTTATAGCTGGAAACCAGGAAAATGTTGAATTGCGGGAAACGATCAGCTAACCAAATTGCTGGAAAACCCGCAATCTGAAAAATGTTCTTTTCTGGAAACCAACAAATGTTTGGTTCAAATTAATTTGTTTTTGTTGCTTTATTATTGTTGTGTTTCATTTATTCATTTTATTTATTCCAAACTATAGATTTGACATATAAATTTAGTAATTTACATGATTTTCAGCGGCTGTTCCGTGGTGCACCAGCAGCTGCGTTTGGTCATTCTCGGGTCATTATTACGAATTTCTTATTCTGGAAAATATGAAAATTTCGTCAGTTGCATTGTAAACTTAGAGGAAAAAGATCTACTTTAAGATTGAGTCGCCTCAACATGTCGATATTTACATATGAAAACAGCGAACTGACCGATAAATTTCACGAAAATAATAAGTTCCCAATTTGACAGATCGATTGCTGATTTTCCAGCAATTCGGATTGGTGGCTGGAAAACCAGCAAACTTAATAATGTAAGCTGGTTTCCAGCAAAAATAGGATTGCTGAACATTTCCAGCTATTTTTTTCTGGAAATCAAGGCAAAAATTTACTGTGTATGAAAATACTAAAACATTGGTTTTGTTAATAATATGTATGCTCCAATTTTTGAATATAACATTCTTCGTTCATTGAAATGGGAGGCGTCTATCAATACAATATATCTTTTACTTTTGTTAAAACTTATTTGTCGATTCAATAAATCATCCCATTATTTCAAAACGCTTAAGTTTACCATTTTTTTACAAAAATCAATCGGGGATTCTCAAAAATAGGTAAATTATTGTAAATTTTGTATGGGAATTCCCTTTTTTTGGATTCGGAGGGGTATGAAAGAATTAAAGAAACCATTGCCAGTCTAGAAAATAGCTTCTCACCAAATTTCACGTTAATCGGTTCAGTATTTTCCGAAAATTATTTGAATTGTGTCATATTTTACTCAATGTTGTATGGGAGCCCCCCTTCTTTGGAACCATCCCCAAATCTGTTACATACCGTTAAACGGGGTAAGATTGATCGCTATTTTTTTTTAACATTATTCGATTATTTTTTCTGTTAAATGGAATGTGGCATATTTTATGTTTTGAAAACCAATACTGGACTTCTATAAACGTTAAACATGGTTGCAGAAATTAATTAGACTACTTTAAATTTGATTTAAAAATCGATTTCGTCTTTGTTTAGAATTTGATGCTTTGGGGTAACATTAATCAGTCTCTATTTTGACGGTTTTAACGAGTTTTCTTGATCATAAAGAATATAAAACACGTTCATAATATTTACAAATGCTAGCAATTGATAAACTAAGGCAGTTCGTGTGTTAAGGCCGAACAACAATTAAAATCGAAAGATGGACAATGATGCTGCATAAATTAAGGGACTAAAGTTTTTAACATTACTTACGAAATTTTAACTACAAAAATTGGCCTTTATTAAATTTTGTAGGCCCTCGCACTATTCTCCTTTAATTTTTCCATTCAAACTTTACCATTTGATAGGGTTTCTAGCCTTTTGTCCTAGACTGGCTTACTATTGGAAAAACGTCCCTACACTCATCGAAATCGACACACTGTGGCTATGTGTCAACTAATATAGATTTTTGCAATTTGTCCCCCAAATGAAGACTATGTGTCGCACAGATAGCAAAAAACATAGAAATGTTATATGCGGCGACACATAAAGGTCATAATTTGTGATACAAATTAACGTAATAAAATTTGGTATTTAGGGCCTATGTTAAAAGTATATAAGTTTAATAAACTTTTCGGTTGTTTATTGTTTAAAATTTTCTTTCCATTCTACTAAAAAAAAACTAGAATTATACTTAAACATTTAAAACTTGGACAGACTTTTTTTTCTGGAAAACTTTTTTCATTACGAATGATACAAACTGCCAATAATTTTCACCTTTTCACTAAATTAACTTGTGCAGTCCGAACCACGAAAAATTCTTCTCGTCATCCGGAATCGAATTCTCACCTCTGTCCTTGAAATGACAACTCCCGGGACATCCTAGAAACCACAAGAACGTTCGGTGTTTCATATCCGCTGACAGCTTCATGTCATTTGGTGTTTTTCCTAAAAAATAATTGAATCTAAGTATTAGATTCATCTAAACAGGAAACAAAATCTCGCAATTACCTTTGTTTCACTGATGTTATCGTTCGAAAGAAGTTGCTGGGGCTTCCAAAACTGCTTTCAATTCCGTTTTTTTACTCGGATTGTTCTGAAACATTTTCTGTTTCAAACACACACAATGTACGGAAGAAAGATTGATGTAAAGCAGCTTAATCTTCTGTCGCGACGATAATTTTTGCAGACAACAATTCGGTTCCATTTGTTAGATAAGTTCTTGATTTATTGAAAACAATTGTATGGGAGCTTCCCCCTTCCCTAATTTTATCCCTAATTTGAGGAGAAAGGAGTCTCAATTAACCATATGACGATTAGCTCTAAAGTTATGCGAAAAGTTTTAAAGGGCCCCTTCTCTTTCTTTCCGATCACCCCAATGGAAGGAGGCAGTAGTACCAAATATTCATAGAAAGATTCCTCGAATTCAAATAATCTCAGAAGCTAAATTTGGTTCCATTCGGTGGATAAGTTCTGGAGTAATGTAAAAAAATGATAGGAGCATCATATCCCCTTAAAATTTTCACACTGGAAGAACAGCGGATTCTCAAAATATCATAGGTAGTAACATTTCTCGTATTGAAAATTCCTTCCCAGACCAAATTTGGTTCCATTTGCTTAATTAGTTGTTTCCAGTTGTGCTGAAAATTCTAAAGGAGTCCCTTTTCCTCTTTCTATCACCCCACTGAAAGAAGAGAGGGGCATCAATATATTAAATGAAAAAATAATTTAAAAGTCAAAATTAAATAACAAAAGGGCTGAAAATGTAAATTCCCCTACTTTATCTGTAGGAATGTACACATTTAATTGTCTACCAATTTGAGTTCAATTGAAAATGTTCTGATTTTCCATCTTCCTTATTTAGTCTGGTAAAATTGCACATTTATGGTTTAGCTTTCGATAATCGATACACTTGAAAAGTTGTCCAAGCCTATTGTTTAACATTCACCATAGACACACCCAAATCATGGACCAGCTTATCGAACTTCAAAGCGTTGTTAGCGCCACTTGTCCCATCATAACATATCCTGGAATGTGATTTCGTTAAAGTCAATTCTCACTTCCGTTTGGATGGCGAAGCCAGCGCACTCCAACACTGCTGATCGTCATTCGACGACGACGCGTGAGGCCAAAAATTCATCTGCCGCCAAGCGAATTGCCATGTAAATTATTTCGTTAAACATTGCACAATCCTATTAAAATGAATAATGCAAGCAGTAATTTGCTCTTTCCGTCTGATGGCCTCATGGCGGGCGGCGGCCAACTCACTTCCTCACTTAAAACGGACCCAGTGACGGTGTGTGCTGTGCTGTTACACCTGCGCGCTCTCTCGCCTTCCCAATTGTTGCGATCCTTAGGAAAACCCAAACCGGGAAAACTGCATTACAAATTCTGTGTGAATGACTGTTTGTCTGTGTGCCTGGTTTACACAAATTGCATTTATTCATTTTCAATGGAATGCAATTTTTCACCCCTCTACTCTACCTCAGCCATTGAACTCTACGCCATAAGGGGTCTGGTTTTTTTTTGTAACTCCACTCAAAAAGGTCAACTGCCAAACAGTCGCTGGATGCTGATTTGTTTTGACGGTAGCTGTTTTTTATCGATATAGTCCAATTATTTAACATATTTAATTTTAACGCATGAAATAGTCTGCACACCTCTTTTTTGTGACGTATTTATGGGAAGCAAAGTGGAGTTAATGGATGAAAGTGATAAAACGGTTTAAGCTCGGTTCAAGCTAAAAAGGACTAAATGGATGTGTCACCAGCTGGGCTACATGGTCGTTATCATGATTTGATTGTAATCAGGGACATTGTGAATTGTACTATTAAAAGGTTTTTTAAATTTAAAATGAGCAGCAGATGGTATTGCTGACGCTCATAATGCACTCATAAAACAAATAATAACGAGTTCAATTTAAAATTTAGGATCTATAAAAGCATAACGTCAAAAAAACTTGCCAACATACTTTAACCACGGACAAACGTTAACTCCTTCCTGTGAGCCGCATGTTTAAAATAACTTCCGCAAAATAATCTTTTCATTCCCTAAGGTAATCAATAATGCAATGACACAGCTGAATTTTGGCTTTCAAATCAAAAGTGATACCTAGAAGCGCTCTCTAATAATTTATGATTAATTCAGTTGATACAAAAACATTCTGTGATTTATAATTCCATCGGTTGAATCTCAGATAGCAGAGGAAGCGCCATGGTAGACCATTTTCCTTGAAAAACTCAATGAGAAACTAGGCCCCCGGCACTGGAAATGGAT
This sequence comes from Uranotaenia lowii, assembly GCF_029784155.1. Taxonomy (NCBI): domain Eukaryota; kingdom Metazoa; phylum Arthropoda; class Insecta; order Diptera; family Culicidae; genus Uranotaenia; species Uranotaenia lowii. The sequence continues at coordinate 294,043,837 of NC_073692.1, forward strand.
GATATCTCTCCCTAGCCGGAAATCTGTTGCTCCACTAACCCTTCAATATTTGTTTGGGCCTTTTCCGAGCTAGAAAATGGCTCCCGGTTGTGCGCCACCGACCTCTGTGCTCTGCTTCTCGATTTTCGGAGTCCTAACTCTGTCATGGAAGTTAATGTCAGCACTAGAGAATTCCGACTGGGCCACCCCATTTGACATTCATTGTCGCTTTACGACCACAACTTTGATTTGACTAGCCCCCCCACCGCCCCTTTTTCTCTGCGTGTCAAATTCGAGGGAAACCATCCAATTTAGAGGCCCTACTGTTTTTGGTTTATTGGTGAATCAGATCACTCCGAGAAGTGTTTGCGATTCGACCATTTGTCAGAATTTACGATAACTGTAACGGTTTTAATTCCTGTGCCCACAACCGCACAAGTACAGGTCAATTGAAGAGCTAACCTATCAAACAACGGCCAAACAACGGCCAAAGCCAGAGCCAGCCTGCAGCGTGACACATCCTCAAAGTTGACTGAATGGGCAATAATATTCATTGACGCTCGTCGTCGCCACCACTCACTTCATGACTGTCCCCACCGCTTGGCCCCTTCCAGCTGACATGAGGCCACTCACACATTTGTTTGTGCAGCTTAATTAGAGCCACGAATAAATTGTCGGCACATCGAATGCAGCCTGTTATCTGTGCACATGTAGGTAGGTTGGTTGAAATGAAAACATATCGAGTCAGTTATTTTTGCCATGCCACTGTACGTATAGTGTAGTCATAGTGGTCAATCTCGCTCAGCAAGGTTTAGCAGGACCAGGGCCATAAAATTCGAAACCAATCGGACACATTTCGGTACACTCGGCGAAGCGGTTTGAAACTGATGGCCAAGATGATTCAATAAAAGCTTTAGCTATTCTCATACATATTTGTTATGCAGTCCCCGCTCATAGGTCGATGCTGATTAGAAGTGAGATTCTAAATTGTTCAAAGTCTGGAGAAAAATGAATGACTTTGAGCCTTAGTAAATCTTAAGATTGTAACGGGTCATGAATTGGGGGTAAATATTCAGTTTAACTACTCCACTTCGCGCCAAGCAAATGCGAGTAATCACAGTTGCGGAGAAACGTGATGTGATATGCCCGGCGAGACTCATCAAGGCGGGTCTCTGATGATTGAGTAAATTACTCCTACTGATTGCTCCTTGACACATCAATCCCAACTCTAAACCCTCAATGGAACTCCTAACTTTCGTCTCACGATTTCACAATTTTAGCTTAACTTAGCTTGATTGAGAAGTCAATTGACCTTGAATCATTGAAGCCGAAATACTCCTTAAGATGTCTGAATGTATTCAAAAGAATTATAATGTACTCTGTGATTGATTTCTAAAATTGATTCGAATTCAAGTCAATACATTTCGGATTCCACGATCGCAGGCGAGGCTCAATAGAACGAGTTCGACATCGCAAATGGTTGCTACTCCGTGATTGGTCGAGGTCATCAATTTTGTTCAGAGGTCAAATAAACGGAACCTGGGATTGGCTACACATTGCACAAAACTGATGCTCTCTCTTTGAACATCAATATCGGCGCTGGCCACGTCCTAGTAGTCAATAGATAGGTTATGAAAAATGGACAGAAGGTAACTTTGTGCCTTTGGACCGAGGTCGCATCTGCATCCTTGCAAAAATATTTGTTTGAGAATTTGAGAAAAGGAAACAATTAGGAAACACTTTTGACTAGTGTTATACTGATAACCTTTTCTCATGGAATATATTTGTTATTTATTAAATCAACTAGAGAAAGGAAGTTCAACTTTTTGGTCGGTAAAGCTGACAATCAAATTCTAAAACCCTTTTTTTGTTTTGCCTCCACAAACAAACTTGTGCATGTTTTTTATCATTTTACAAATCGTTTCTTTGACTTTTGGAAGGGTCAGAGCCAGAGCCGATGTGCACTGTTGTTACCTTAATCAGTTCACAGAATATTATTTGCCTCTGTCTTCAGAAAGCTCGAATCAAATGGTAAGCTTATCACGATTCCATGTTGTTGAATCGTAAATGGATAATAATTGCCAAAACGAGTACACGAGATAATCAAACATTAAGCTTGATCACATCTACACAGTCAAAATAAAGCATCAGTCATAAATTTTACCTCAATCAAAGTCTCACAATCGATTGCAATGAATGCTCAGTAGGAATAGAATTGATCTAGAAAGCGAGACGCGACTAAGTGCATTTAGTTTAGTTTTGGATGCATGATGTTGTATTCACAGTTATTCTTAAGTCTAATTTACCTTACGTAGTACATCTTACTAAACGAAGAAGCCATCCATGATCAGCATGGTGACTGATGATACTGCGACTGGCTTTCTTCTCCCCGGTCGGCTTCAAGCCACGCTAATAAAATGCTGTCAGTTGGTTACTTGCAGCTCATGCTATATCACCACCCATTCCAATCGTAAACAAACCGCTCTCTTCCACTTCAACGACACGCACACTTCTTAAGGAATCATGGAGAGCATCGCCACACTATATCTTCTCTCTCAGACGTGAAGTGTATCACACCCCACACGATCTCTCTTCGCTATCACGCACACTTATCCGGAAACCGTGGATAAAATCGCCTTGCGATATTCTCCCTCGTAGGGTTGAAGACTCTCACACCTTAGACGCACAATATATGGAAATATCCTTCCGAACAAACGCTTCAGACACAGAGATTCTGGGACAGAATACCGCTATCGAAATCTGCTTCTTTCTCGATCACATGCACTGGTCATCACTATCAGATTCTTTCAAATTCGCTTTCCAATATTCTCCGAAACTTGCTTGCACTTTCCGATGCCGCTAGACCGTAATCACTCTCGTTTTTCCCGATATCTCAAATCGACCGACGCTCGAGCACCCGACGCATGAAAGGTCCCGTCTACTTACTGCTCGAGTATCGTCGCCTGGCTTGGTGCTTTGTTGAGTCGCAGAACTAGATCATGCGGTGCGCCTGTGTGCGTTGATTCGGCATCTATATTAAAGGCCCTGATACACAAAAATTAGTTAACAGTTCTGGTACTTGGTGATTCCAAATTTACCTCGTTTGAGAGCCTTTTGAGTTTGTGCATCAGACGCAATTTGAGGCTGGTGTGTAGTTTGCGATGAGGCCTGTTATGTTGCCGTTCTTCCGATAGGGCATGCATAAAGCTAGGCGATTTCCAGGTATCAATGCTTTCTATATTAACATAAAGTTGGCATTAGGTTCACCTTAAGGTGTAAAACATTGAGGTTATACCTATGAAGCTGATTTCGCCGTGAACGGATTAATTTGGGTCGCAGGATAGTCGTCCGTCTCTAGGAAAATTCTAGCTGTCCTGCGTTTAGATAAAATGTTGTTTAGGCACCAGAAATTCTTCAATTAATACCGACATTACCTGCTGCTAGGAAACTGGCATTCGTAGTGGTAATCTTGTACCTCCTCGTGGTGTCGATGTCGCCTTCTGTGGGTCGGGGGGGACGAATTAACACCAGTTTCTCTTTATGTATATTGGGGTTTTACCTTTTACTCGCATGCAGCATGCAGATGGCCATGCAGAGTTTTATTCCGGTTTAATACACTTTGTGTTAGGCGACTCGGTGCTCTTTCCTGAGACGGTGTGACTTCTTAAAGACTGCGTACGGGAATGAGGTGATACGGAAATGCTTCTTTTTGACATTACGAGCTGTTTTGGTTCAAGTAGATGGATTCTGCTGCTCTGGTTGTGATGTGTGAGAAACAGGTAGAGTTTGTTGATTTGCGCCTCACGATGATTTTGTAGGTTGTTTTTCAATATCGACATAAGGTAGTTTATTTCACCAAATAAACTCAGTAACACTCTTTCACTATTGATTAAAAGGCGCTGATGCCATTAAAAATATTGTTCCCTAAAGCTCTTCACAAGTAATGGCATTCCTCTCATTTACCAATCTTGAGAATTGAACGTGAAATTATTGCCATTTGTAATATCGTTAAAAGATTTAGATATTTAAAGATGTGTGTTCATGAGACTCCCCATAAATTTTGACGCAATCTGTGGCCAAAAAAAGGCTTATTACTTCCGGCCTTATGCCGAGCATTCTAGAGCGTGATAAATGTGCGTGTTACTCAATTTTTAATTCCGGCAGCAGCGCGTGCATCGCGGTGATATTGGCACCTAAGATCTCGCATGAAGCTTGCTTTGTTCAGCTCACAAGAAACTCCTCTCAGTCGGTAGAGCATGAGACACTTAATCTCAGGTTCGTGAGTTCGGTTCCCACGTTGGGCGCCAATGTTGCGAGTTCAAGAGACTCCCCATAAATTTTGGCGCAATCTGTGGCCAGATGAAAAAAAGGTTATTGCTTCCGACCTAATGCCGAGCAACCTAGAGTGAGATAAATGTGCGTGTTACTCACTTTTTAATTCCGGCAGCAGCCCGAAATCACTCTGGGGCGCTGAGATCCGACGCGAATTTGCACCAGGATGCGCATAAGCGCGGCAAACAGTCCAAGCACCTCACTTTCTTCGTACGCGGCACGGGCTCTTTCTTCCCCGAACTTCCTTCTTCTTCCGCGTTGTTCACACCATCGACACTTGCTTTGGTCGCAAGTTTTGGGAGTGCAGAAATCGCCAATTCCTCGAAGGTTATTTTCGACCACTTGTGATTTTTTTCTTTTCTTCAGTGGGAAATCACTTGGCCCCAATCTCGACGACCGTTTTTCGTGTTTTTGGACTCCCGCAGCACCTTCCAGGTGCCGGGTTCGAATTCCACGCAGGGAAGCAAAACGAGCAGATCTGATAATGATAACTGGTTTATCGCTTGTGTAACACTTAGCGATAAAAATGAGAACGTGATGACTTTTGATCCCTTTCCAATGCCGATCAAGATAACTCGTCCGAAATTATTTTCTCTCGGTCAGTTCTAGTTCTGAGAATATTCTCCGACAAAACGGGAAGCGAACTAAAAAACAAACGCACAGAGAGTGCTTTTTCTTGCTATTTACTTCCATTCTGACTCTCCGCGCTCATAGCTCCATGCAAAAGAGTGAGAAATTTTCTCTCGTCCGGGAGCGATAACATTATCCTTATCGTTGCAAGAGACGATAAATTTGAATCGGAACGCACAACTTATCGAGAGCAAAATTGAAGTTGATAAGCGCTAGTATAGTGTTCTTGCAGATGAAAACCTCTCTCACGGGTGTTTTGATCGGCAAATTCTATCGGAGGATTACGATTTTTGGATTCCCTGATTCCACGCTCTCGCGAAAAAATCCCATGAAAAGGTATCCACGAGCACCAATTTGTTTGAGCTCCACCGCCGGCTAAACTTCTGCTGGCCTTTTTCTGCCAAGATCGCGACCCGCCGAGAGTTTGTGAATATAAATATTCACAGTACACAATCCAACTGACCTGCTGTGTTTAGGAATGTGTGATCAAAAGTCGATCAAGCTTCCTATACAGAGTAGTCTGTTGTACGGCAAAGGCGTACTCATACAAAAATGCCCTAGACTTACAACTTTAAACACCTATCCAAAAACCTCATCCTGCGAAGCTCATCTGATGCTTGCCTATCCGCCTGTTCTTCATGACTTAATAAAATTCTTCTACCTAGTATTTCATCTATCCGCACGTGTCAATTAATTAAATCAATTAGTATGTACTTTTTAGAAATGCTTTTATGACTGCTTGAAAACTTGTGCAAGTCCTTTATTTGATACGCTTTTGTGAACAGATTAATTACCATAACTTATCGGCCTTATCAAAGAAAAGTGATGTCCTTTCTAGAAAGAACATCTTAAGATTATGAAATTTGTTAGACGGAAAGAAAGTTAGAAGAAATGAAAGATGGTGAAAACGAGTGGATGGAATTTATTAGAAGCATCATCATCACAACTAGCTGAGAAAAGTATGTTCACTAATATAATCATATACATATTTGTTCTGTTGTGGTATGAGCCTACTTGGTTGAATGATTCGACTGAATCAAAGCAATCGAAAGATTCCTTTTAATTCAACCACGGTAATTACCGTGGTTGAATTAAAAGGAATCTTTCGATTGCTTTGATTCAGACATATTTGTTGTTTTACAAGCTTTTTAAATACTTGAGATAAAGAACTCAGTATGCTTATTGGTCTGAAATTGGTAATATCTGCCACGTTCGATTTTTTTTCGGAATAGTGATAACTCTGACCCGTTTTCACAAAGCGGGAAACTTCGAACAAAAAAATGGTGCAGGACAATTTTCATCAGTTTTATCGGTATATTATCTATACCCACAGCACAACATCGGATTAACTTTGAGATACAGAATTGACAACTTCATATTCTTTCACAATTTTATTTACACTATATACGACTTCGACAATCTCATTTACACTGTAGCTGACAACAATTCTTTTTTCTCTTCGAATATAAACATTAATAACAAAACGCAGCTCTGCGAATGCCTGTGAATTTAAGAAGGTTCCGTTTTTAAATCGTGAAAGAATATGAAGGTGTCAATTCTGTATTTCATAGTGAATTTGATGCTTTGTTGCGGGCATAGGTAATATAGATCGATAAAACTTATAAAAATTGTCCTGCACTTATAAATACCATTATTACTTCATCTCTTCAACACCATTATTTTGACTTCGAAGTTCCCGTTTTGTGTAAACGGGTGAAAATTATCTCTATTCCGAAAAAAATCGAGCGTGGCAGATATTACCAATAGCGCACACAATCTGTTTATTTCAATGGAGTATTTTTGGTATTATCAGGAATTGATTCTAGGGTTCTTCAAGGTTCTAAAGCACTTTTCATCAACAAGTCAAATCCTTCCGTTTTACCTCATAAACTTTATTATGATGGAAAAAAAAATCTTTCGCAGACCACCCTGAAAATCTTGGAGTTATTTCTTAGCAAAATTTCTCTAAGGACCACCAAATGTGGCAAAATATATGGATCTTTGAAAAACCTCTACTTGACACCTGAACATTTGGATACTTTAACGAAACTTAGCCTATTTATATCTTTTATCTATCCGTTATTCATATAAATACGGCGATTTTCTTCACCAAAACGCCTCGGAGAGATCTATGAGAAGACTTCGCATCGCGCTGAATTCTTGCGTCAGATATTATTAAACCTCGGACTCTACTGGCTGAGCAATCTAACGGGTTTTACCTGCCCCTTTCGCAGGTTTCTGCTGGGGTAAATTCAAATTTCGGACCGTGATTGGAATAACAATTTTTTACAAAAAACTCTTCGATTTATTTTCTTACTAGCATAAAAACACGTGTAAATGTTCCTCTCTCTGACGTACGAATCAAAATTTTATTCAAATCTGTCACTGCCTGCTATGATCGAATCTCGTTGTCGGCAACAGATATGTTTTTAATCTTATCAGCTCACGTTCAAGAGGGGTTTATTAGCGGGAATTGCAGATTAAGAACGACATAATCTTTCGAGAAAAAAAAAATTTTAAAAACAAATAAATATCCAGGAAAACACATCAGAAAAAACATTGTAACAATGGAAAAAACTTAAATTTGTGGATCTAAGCCGATTGTTGAGAAGCTTCTTTCATAGAAGTTCTAGTACCTCCCAGGTGGTATGTTATCCTTATGCAAAAATGGTATTTAACGGTGTATAGCAAGCAGCGGTGTGGATTTTATATTTATTTATTAGTCTTCGAAAAAATATTGATTCGCACAGACTTATTGTTCTAAGAGATGCCTTAACCTATTTTTAAATTATTGCTTAGACATACCAAAATCAAAAATATTAACACACTCATTAAAATAACGGTTACATGTGTCTATTGGGTTGTAGTAGCCATACGTGGTTCGATGAGATGGAATCCAAAGAAGCATTTGGTTCCTCAGCGGGCGTGTAGGAGCATACAAATTTATGCAATCCAGGAGATCGTTGTTTTCAATATTGCCACTCAGTAAGTCGAATGTGAATAAACATTGCAGGAACTTCCTTCTACGGGATAGCGTTTCAAGATGAATCAGGTTACATCGATGTTCATAGGGAGTCCTGACTTCGGGATTCCAGTTAAGTTTCCGAAGAGCAAACCGAACAAACGCTCGCTGGACACCTTCGAGAGATTGACTCAAAGTCAGTTGGAATGGAGCCCATACTGGAGCTGCGTATTCAAGTATACTTCTGACGATCGAACAATAAAGTGTTTTGAGTGCATACACGTCGTTGAAATGGATTGTGTTGCGACGGAGGAAACCAAGCATAGCGTAAGCCTTGGCGGTTATTGTAGTGATATGCGTGTGAAATCTCAACCGGCTATCGAAGGTAACACCGAGGTCCTTTATTGTGTCAACAGTTTCGATAACGGTATTACCCATTGTGTAGTTATACTGATGCACGTTACGGGTTCTTGATAAACTCATTGTTTTGCACTTTTTGACGTTCACCAACATTCCATTCAAACCGCACCATCTCATAATAACGTCAAGATCATTCTGCAACATGATGCAGTCTAGCGGTGATGTAATTTGTCGGAAAAGTTTTAGGTCGTCTGCATAAAAGAGTTTATGCGACGTCAACATGTCACATAAATCGATAAGGAACAGTATGAATATTAACGGTCCTAGATGACTGCCTTGGGGAACACCGGATGGTATCAAAAACTTCGAAGAGCAAAAGGAGTTGACTTTAACATAGGCCAAGCGGGAGTTCAAATACGAGGTAAGCCACTTTGTTATCCACTCAGGAAGTCCAAGGTGTCTAAGTTTATCAATTACCAATATGTGAGGAACGCGGTCAAAAGCTTTGGAGAAATCGATGTATACAGTTTGCACTTGCTGATGTTTTTCGAGTTTTGGTACCACAAAATTTGTAAATGCCATAAGGTTTGAGGTTGTTGAACGTTTTTTCATGAATCCATGTTGAGCACCATCAATTAACTGAGCTATGGGCGGATATATAGCATCGTACACCAAAGATTCAAGTACTTTCGCAAAACAGTTTAGGATGTAGTTTATATGTATGTATGAATATAATTCACCATGAGCGCACGGTTTCACCACATACCCGACATCATGACTCCGTGTGAACTGTCATGTAATAAACGTGTTTTGTTTATGTGTGAGTCTTATTTGGACAACGAGACAATCAGTTTCGCAACCGTATAAAATTCGTCACATTTTCAGTGTTATGAATCTACGACAGGTATTCCGCACTCGTGTTATATACCTGGCCAGCTGGCAACTGATTTAACATTCATATTATATAATCAGTAATAAGAGAAATAGAATTCTACGTAGGACGCAACAGTTGAGGGGCCATTCCAAGAACAATCCATTTCCCTTAATGAATCGGGTTGTTTTTATGGCAGAAGTAGACTCAAAAAGTGATATCACAGGTGTGCGTTTTTTTAGTCCAACTGTATGAAAGAAGTAAAAAAATCCTCATACCTTTTGGTTACATACGGTTCCACAGTCATCTTTCCAGAGGCTGTTGGCAGCCATTAAACTATGACATCCATTTGCTGAATATTTATTCATGTGGAAAGGTCTTGCGGAGAGGAGAAACCCGGTGTGAATGTGTCCTATATGATTGAATGAGCATTTTGTGGCAAATTTTCACCATCTGTCTGTAGTGTGTGACAACGAACAACCTTCGACGAATGAAAGCGACATAATAACCGATGGTCTCTCGGGAGGTTTCCGGGAAACTCGCGGTCGATTTGTACTTATTAACTAACTGAAGACATTCGCCGGAATCACATCCAATCGAGGTGGAAGCTCGTCAAACTATCACTCGAACCATCATTTGCCACCGGTGCGTTGCGTTGAATTTGATGATAATTGTGTTGACGATGATGATGATGCCGGCGTTGAAGAGAGATGCGGCTGCGGTGTTAAATTAGTAGCAAAGTATCAGAAATAGAGCTTGGTTTATGACGCCGGAAATAAATTATTCATTGAGCCTGAGGATGCTTTGATAGCCGAACGACACAGATCTAACGGAATATTATCGATAGAAGAGGCGCCTCGCTTCAACTTTATGACATGGCTGGGACTCGTCGTTGAGGTTGCTGCGGAACCAATAGGAACTACAGCGTGGATGATCTTTTCTTGAATCCTGCCTGAGGGTAATGGAAAACATCAATAAATGAATTTAAGTTCCTTTGTTTTAGTTGAAAAACTTAAGAGGCAAATATGGAAGCAAACAAGGAAGAAAAATAATTCAAATGCTTTTTTTAACTACATTGATTTCAACCCTCAATTCAACCATGTTCGAATTAAGTGATTTTGATTGAACGTTTCATTTAAAACTTATGCTTTATCCTACTTAAAAAATCTCATGAAAAGCTAGTCACTCCATTTTTACCCTTAAATATAAAAAAAAGTAAAACGGACTCAACGCGTAGAATTTTTCAACCGAAAAGTCACTCGAAAACTTTTCGCAGCAATGTTTTCGAGAGGTCTACGCAAACTTTAGATCAGTTATTTGCCCATACCAGGCGTTCCTGAATGTAAGTTAGTAAGTATTTGCCCAAACAGCAGTGGAGCGGAGAGAGATAACATACAGCTTTGATAAATAATACTCACGCCGAAATACGAAACATGGAATGTTTATTTTCTACAAAGCAAAACTTTTGAGATGAGCAACAGAAGAAGAAAAAAAATCGCGGCAAAACGCGTGCCGTTGGCTACATTTGGTTTTTTTGGGCGCTTCCGAAAAGCAATTCAAGATCGGCAGCGGCGACGGGCGCGGAAAAATATTTCGTTTAAGCGAGCACAACTGAGCCATGAAAAAAGACCGAAGCTTAGAGGTGGGTGAAATTTTATCACATTCCCCCCCACTCACTTGCCGAATTCCGCGCACAAAAACAGGCAAAGAAGTATTTTCGCATGATTGCATGGAAAAGCTTGAGCTTGCAAGTGAAGATAAAACGCGGTTTAGAATCGTAGATCATCGAGAGGAAACGGCTTCGAGAGGGATACCTATTTATTTGCGCATTTCATTGGCAAATATTCTTATATTTTTTGTTGGCGTTTGCTGGAGACCACCGAAAGTCCAATTCAACTTCAAAATCAGCTCTCAATATTTATTTTATTTTTTTTTAAATTAAGTTATATGTAGATACCTACGAAGTTTTGATTTCGATGTCTGTACCCAAATCCAGATCCAAAATCTAGCCTAGTTTTGTATCCTGATGCAGAACTTATGTCCGTAGACTTGGTACTGATATTGTTTTAAAAGACAGGAACTACCCTTTTTTTTGGATTTTATTGAGAAGATTTCAAATTATGAAAAGGATGATGAAAAGTGAGCTTACGAGAAATATGTAAATGTAGTTCTATGATGTTTACATTGGACAGTGCTCACTTCCATGTATGACTATTCAAGTGAGGAGAAAAATGTCAAAGCAATTTGACACCAATTCAAGCAATTCATGAATTTAAGTTGTTCACCGAAAAGTCCACCACAAAGACGATTTTTAAACGCCTGAACGTAGGCAATTGTTTCTCTAAAGCGATCATTTAACAATGCTACTGAAAGCAACGCTTTTTATTTCGCCAGAACTGTTTTATAATTTTCGATAAAAATGATCAATGGAAAATTGAGTCGAAATTGAAACTGAGACGACAAACAGAATAAAAATTGCTTCATAACAATCATCGTTCTGAATACCGTGTCACATTTTTATGTAGTCCCTTTGAAAGTTAACCCTTTCTAACTATTGCGTCGTCTCTGGTTGTTTGCAAATGACCGTTGTTCAACTCTCTGTCAAGATATAGACAATCAGGTCAAAACGTATCAAATGATTTCTTTACAACGAAAGGATCCATAGATAATCCAAACGGCGGCAACAGCAGATCTCGTTATCCCTCGTCCTTCTGCTGCTCGATGTTCCCCGAGGAAGGATTAGCACCCAAAGCAATTGCAGTTGTCGTCAGTTGAAATTTGAGCAGCATTCGTTTTCCCCCCTTTGCTCTGGCTTTGTCATTCTCATAAAAGTATCCTTCAATCCATCATCAGGAAAGTAAACTGTCTACCCGGGCGAGAGAAAGCGTCCTCCTGCTGAATCCTTTGCCTCCCTTCGTCAACGACGGGGAGACCTCGAACGGACTCTCGAAAGGATCCAATTCATCCATCCTTCCATCAGTTCCGTGACCGGGAGAAAGGATCGGTGCTTTGTTTCATAACAATATATTCATAACATTCGCCAGGGAAAATCATGGATGGGATCCCGGGTAGAAAGAGCGCAAATATTAAATATTAAATTGCAACATTACAGCTTTAAATTTACGGATTATGTACAGAACATAACACTGCTGGAGATTTTCGAAGAAAGCAGAAGCAGCAGCGGCAGCATCAAACGGCAATGGCATCACTTTGGAAACGATGACGACAGTCGGAACTCCCTGGGACGGATGTAAAATAAAACACCCGGTGCTGCTGCTATGTGCTTTGTTCGCTGCTCCATCCTTTTGCTACCGAGTTGCTCAGCTTTGATTGGTTCGGCGGCCATCTTGCGAGAACTAAGGGATACTTAGCAAATTTGGATTGTACAGTGTTAGCCGAAATCACGTGAGGAGCGCTCCGACGACTGGTTACAACATGAAATAAAACGCTTACTTTTAAAACCGGGTGAGCTGGTCCAGAATTTATTTTTATTTCGCAGTGTGTTTTTTTCCTTCTTGGTTGAATCCCAGAATCGGAACCTGAGAATGGTTCCAGGGTACATATACGTAAGATCGGGAATAAATCGCTGTAATATGAAGTAGAATGAAGGAGCACTATCTGAGCAAGTAGAATTAAGTACAACCAGTGCCAGTGCAGTGGCTTAAAATTAAACAAGGAGAAAAAGTCCTTTATATTTCAGGTAAAAACATATTTGCACAACAATTCTCGGGACGCATTCGTAGTTTCTAAAATCTTATCACTAACGATAGTTGTCATAACTTTAAAATGGAAAAATGAAAGGCAAAGACACAAACTGCAATAACCCGTTAAAAAGTTGCGGCACGCAGTGGGAAACTTTTTAATGATATTTGTTATGATTTTAGATGTCAAAATTTTACCAGAAAAACAATATATCGCCGTCCTTTGCACAAGTTAACTTTTGATTTGCATCAAAGAGAGATTTTTCTATGCAGTGATGTATTAAACGAACCCTTTTTCTACAGTTGCGTAACATAAGACGACTTTGAAAACTTTTCAAAACTCTTCACAGTATTGAAGATTTCAGCTACAGTTGCGTTCAAAAAAGAATGAAATCGCGTGAAACCGCGCACCCACTTCCAACTTTGACAAGCTGCCATTTCTCTCACGGTTGATATTTTTGTATGAAAATTTCACACAATCTAGTTCAACTATCCAACTAACGTTCTACAAAATTTAAAGTCTTTACAATGACAGAAAACGAAGTTACAGCTATTCCCGTAAAAAAGGGAAATTTGGAGTTCCGTCACTAAATTTCCTGTATCTTTGATGATTTTCATTGAAAAATCTTCAAATTTGGTACAAAGATGCAAAAATGTTTGATCTTATACCAGGCCAAGTTTCGTCAAAATCGATGAACGTGATCAAAAATGGTGTCGGATACAAAATGAGGTTCATTATCGCCAAGCAGACGATTTCATTCTTTTTTGGACGGATGTTTGTATGGAAACATCGTAATCCATTTGTTCTTGGTTTTTCTTTCTCAAAAGCAAAATTTTTCACAAAGAATGTTGTAAAATGATAGGAACTTCATTCCTGCTTTGTTTAGAAATAGATATTTTTCCAACAGACCTGGTATTTAAACAAAAGAGCGAATAGAATACTTGTTTTAATTGTGTATCAAATTTGTTTTTCGGTATAATTAGCAGGTCATTTCTAAAACTCTGTTCTTCTTATTTTGCACTCTGTTGGATCATTTTCTCTTCCGAATTAAAGCACGAATGAAGTTTTTATCAATTTACAACATTATTTGTGATAAATTTTGCTTTTGAGAAAGAAAAAACCAAGAACAAATGGATTACGATGTTTTCCATACAAACATCCGTCCAAAAAAGAATGAAATCGTCTGCTTGGCGATAATGAACCTCATTTTGTACCCGACACCATTTTTGATCACGTTCATCGATTTTGACGAAACTTGGCCTGGTATTAGATCAAACATTTTTGCATCTTTGTACCAAATTTGAAGATTTTTCAATGAAAATCATCAAAATTACAGGAAATTTAGTGACGGAACTCCAAATTTCCCTTTTTTACGGGAATAGCTGTAACTTCGTTTTCTGTCATTGTAAAGACTTCAAATTTTGTAGAGCGTTAGTTGGATAGTTGTACTGGATTGTGTGAAATTTTCATACAAAAATATCAACCGTGAGAGAAATGGCAGCTTGTCAAAGTTGGAAGTGGGTGCGCGGCTTCACGCGATTTCATTCTTTTTTGAACGCAACTGTATGTTTAATGACGGAATTCAACGAAATTTTGTGGAAACGTTTATCATGAATTGATAAAAAACACGTTTTTTTTTATTTAATTTTAGTTAGATTTCTTACTAAACAAGCGATCTACTTTCGTTACGTTAGGAACGAAGTACAGTAGAACCCCGGTTTGTATTTGTATTTCTTGTAATGTTGTAATCACTTATCCTTCCTCCGACTAACTCGAGTAAGCGGGGTACTACTGTAAATTTGTCATGAAAAACTTACAGTAGTTCCACGCCAATCCGAGGAAGTCGGGGGAAGGACCACCTCGATACGAATTGACAAACCCTATACTTTTCCTATGACATTGAATATCATCCTGGCGCATGGCTCGGAAAAATCAAGGATTTTAATGTGTTGTTTAATCGACGATTTTTTTTAGCAAGTTTAGACTTAAAACTTGTAGAAACGTAGATTAAGTAGCAAAACCGGTGATAAATCACAAGTTTACATCGTGTTTGTATTTAAATGGTGACCCGAATTACGCGGAAGCTCGGATTACCGGCGTTCGAATAAGCGGGGTTCTACTGTATTGCAATAGTGATCGATTAGTTTAGAATGTGAGTTTTGTTAAAGCTTATATCATGACAAATATTTCATCCAAAATATCACCTCGATTAGAGTTTAAATAAAAATGTTAGAATAATTTGAAAATAAGCTTAAGTTAAAAGTGTCAACTCATCAAAAGTATGTAATGGTTATGACACGACCATAAGCGCCTGAAAGACGCAATACGATTACGATTACTGTAATCCGGGGAAATATTGATCACTTTTTTCAATATTTTTCGATTATTTTTTCTTTTAAGGGGAGTGTGCTTCATATTTTTAAAACCAGTACTGGACTCTTATGAACGCAAAACATGGTTTCAGAAATTTTTAAGACTACTCTAAATTTGATTTAAAAATCGATTTCGTCTCTGTTTAGAATTTGATGCTATGGGGTAACATTGGCCGGTCTCTGTTTTGACGATTTTAACGGATTTTCTTCATCATAAAGGATACAAAACTTCTTCTGAATTTCGGTATTTCTTGGTTTGGTTTTTTTCGCGGTAAAAAAAACATATCTCGGTTTTCAATGTGTAAAGGCCGAACAACAATGAAAATCAAAAGATGGACAATGATGCTGCATTAATAAAGGGGCTAAATTTCTTGACATTACTTTTCAAATTTTAACTACAAAATGAAATTAAATTTTTCCTTCATTAAATTTCCTAGGCCCTCGCACTATTCTCCAATTATTTTTTTTTACTACAAACTTATTTATTCGATTGGGTTTCCAGCCTTTTGTCCTAAACTGGCTTACTCTTGGAAAATGTCCTTATTTTTTATTTAACAAAAATTTACCTCAAAATACCACAAAAACTAAACCAAAACTATGCATTTACTAAGGAAACAAGTTGAACTCTCACATAACTCAACCTGTTTGCTTCTAAACGCTTTTATTTCATCAGGAAGGATATTTGTTTGCGAGCCTTCGAAAAAATAGTTATTTCAAGATTTTGAAATAACATTACAAAGCAAATTTTTCCCAACTTCAAACTCAACTTATAGGTTTTTAAACGTTGAAAAAAGTTTTGAGATATTTTAACATTAGACTATTATTGTTGATGTATATGTTGAAAAAATTCATGTTGATCAAAGTTACTCCGGTGATCATTGTTACCCCGTTTTACGGTACGTTAAACGATCAAACAATTTAATCCACAACACAATTTTCATTATGGCAGAAAAAACAGAACATAATAACAGCAATGTTGGAGAAAATACAACACATATACATTTCATAGATAAGATGGAACAGAAAATATAGAAAAATAACATAAAATAATCTTTTAAGATGAAAATGACATTATGGAAAAAAGGTCAAAAGGCATTAAAAAAAAAAGGAAAGAAAATAAGAGTCATATATTAATCATCATTTATTTATTCAATTTACCATTTATCAATTTATCTTATTTTTGCTATGTATTGCAGCGTTTATGTAATTACATCACTAGAATCGGTATGAAATTCGACTTTCTAGAGAATATAAATTAATTGCGGAAATCTTGAGTTAATTTACTCAAAATCCAGTAAAAATTAGAATTTAAGTGCAAAATAATCTGAAAAAATTGCAAATTGACAAATCGTGCGAAAAACAGCTACCTTTGAAAATTCGTCAAAAATTCTGTATTTCGTATTTTGACTATCTAAAAATGTTAGAATGTGCAAAATTACGTTAACTTTTCAAACCCCTTTTCTAAAATTCATTTGGTGTGACTTAAACAATTTTAAAGGATCATTGATTGAAAAGTACGGTTTTTACAACACTTTTTTTCATCTTAAAAAATATCAAAAAATATATATCCTTATGTACAACGTATAGCTTATAACTTCAGCTTTTCCGAATACTTACTGATTTTTTGTTTTAATATTTAGTAACTGATCAGCAGTCTATCTTCCGAAACATGTGTTTTTGGATTTTTTTCTTCTTAGACTTTGAATAACGAAAAACTGAAATTTTGTAGATGTATAATGTCTGAGTAACATATTTGAGTTATATTACGAGGTTTCCAAGAGAGATATAGCGGTTTTAAGCAAGAAGAGTCAATTTGACACTCTATGTCTGATTATGCAGTTTTGTCCCTAGGCTTTCAGGATGCGTCCATAAAAAGTAGGGGAGAATGCGTATACTTGATCCCTGGGGATACTTGATTCCTTAGCTATATATCGAAACTGGAATGACAAACAAGGATGCAATGTTTTAGAAAAATGTGCTAAATGGAGCAAAACAACTATCCTATAAGCTCAAAAAAATTTAACAAAAATAAAATTAGAGTTATTGAGCTATGTTTGAAAATTTTCACAAAATGCGACTTGAAGATCTTTTTTCATCACTTTAATATGTTTCTTACATGAAAAAATTAGAACAAAAATATATTTTCTAATACATAAATCGTTAGAGTGTAATATGAACTTTATAATACCGTATTTTCGAAACAATGGTAAAATCTCAACATTTTTCTGATAAAGTTTTATAAATGTTTATTATGGGTTCAATTAATCCCTGGAGTTCAAAAAGGTATTTTTGTCTTCTAAATGGATCGTGATCATTGCTGATTGCAAAACTACGACAATTTATTCAATAACTGATATTTATACAAACTGGCAAAAAGGGCTAAGAAAGTTGATTTTCTCTTATATTCAGGAAATAGCGCCTTAAAGTATGCAATGAAGCTAGGGTTGAGACATAGTTTTGAAATTTTCTTCTTCTGACATTTATAAATTGTGAAATGAGAAAAAACATGGCCCAAAATAGTCAATTTACATTCTTTTTAGAAATTTTGTTTGATTTTTTCCAAGGATTAGAGCCCCCGGAATCAAGGATCAAGTCTCCATCAATAAAGGATCAAGTCTCCCTTAACCTCAAAAATGTCGCAATTTTTTACTTCCACGAAAATGCTTCTAGTCATCTACCGGTTCATTTATCGTTTCAACTTCTGGAGCATAAAAACTTGAAATTTAACGTTATCAGAAAATGCAAAAGACGGCGAGTTGCTATTTTTTTCAAACAGATATGATAAAAATAAGAAAAAGGGATCCAGTATCCCCATTCTCCCCTAATAATGCAAAATTGAAAATTTCAAGAATCCAATGAGGGTCCGCTAAGAAATTGTATTGTATGGATGTACCCAAAAAAAATTTAGCTCAGAGTGCACAGATTTTACATACTTTTAAAATTGAGTAATGGAATCAATATTCATATATCGGATATGATCCGTAAGTGCCCAAATATACTAGAAATCTCGCATGTGTGTATTCGCATTTCTCCAATCATTCATTAAAATTATTATTTTTTAAACAAGGTCGGCATGGTACGTGGTAAGGCATAGTGCAAGGTGTTTGTTATAAATATAGTTCTCAGTTAAAAAATAACCCGAATACAAAACCACAGCAACATTAAAACATTAACCCACAACCGCCACCATCTCTATTCAGAATTTGATGCTTTGGGGAG
>NC_073692.1:294062763-294069079 GCF_029784155.1 Uranotaenia lowii
GGCAATCAGTAGGAAGGTGTTCCAGAAGCATCATGCTCCTGTTCGGTAATTGAGGGTTTCGAGCGTTTTGCTAGCATAACACTTGCTTCAGATAAATATAATAATATGTTTCGTTAATTGTCTTTGGATATGGCAATATCCTCTTTATGCAAAAGTTATAAATAAATCCTCGGAAGCTGTTTTCGATCACAAAACATATGATAATTTGATGAAATCAAAAATTCTGCTTGAGTAATCAAAGACTTTGTGCAAAATGATTCTTAATTCTCATGTTAAAGTTAAGCTCTAGATTCTGTATTTTTTTTTTGTTTTGATTATAGTCGTTTTAACTATTTTATGTCATTCGCGACTTATATCAACGATAAAGTTGGCGGACAAGTCATTGAAAAACTTACCCGGTACAACTGTGATCGATATTTACTCTTGGGCTCGAACTCACGGACATCGGCTCAGATAGCAACTGACTTGCTAACTGAGCTATATCACAAGCCATTTTGTATTTTGATTTTGGTATCTGATTCTGTCTTCTTATTTTGGAATTTTGTATATTAACACTAGAAAGGCCGCACCAATCAAAATGACTGGTTTGACACTTTGTTTTTTTTTTCGCTTTCTTTAAGTTTTATTCGCAATCTTCATTCAAAACAATGATCCCTGATTTCTGGTGGGCAGAAGTGTGTCATTCGTTATAAAATTATTGATTCAAGAAAGTCCTGAAGATTTCAGGAAAAAGTTCTCGGTTTGACCGCTGTGTGGCGCTTCAAGCACTTGACTTCCAATTTTATTGGTCTGAACTTTCTGTCGAAATTTGGCGAAATTTCTTCGAATTTTGTGAAAGTTCTGTTAGATTTGATACATGCCCTTCGAGTAATTTGAGTAATTTTACGTTATAAATATCTTTTATACAAAACTAGTGTGAGTAAAATAGTTATGAATTTTGTATTCATTCATTCAAAAAATTCTCCGTACAGCACGTACCTTGAAATCCAAACAATTAAAAAGTGCACTTTTTCAGTCACTAAAAATACTACAATTACATCATTCTCTGCAGAAACTAGTCCTTTTTGTAGATCATTATTAAAAATGTTTATGAATTAAACCTTAAAAATAATCCAATTCATTTTGTTTAGAAAGTCCCAAAAAACGACGTCAAAAAATTGTCCGTACACTGAGGCCTCTGTCAAATATTAATCAAGTAAACAGTTTTATGTCAGTCTGTCAAACGCAGAAATGTGAATTGAATCTCAGCAAAGACAATTTCCAGTGGTCTGAGCGATAAATTTGGTAAAATGAACTTTATTTAGCATAAATCAGTAGATTTCAAAAATTTGTGGGTTAAATTAACAGGAAAATGTCCGCTCCTCACAAAAAAAATACCCGTTGACATGCGGAAACTGATTGCTGACCTAAAGAATGACGGTAAAAGCTTGCCCGAAATTTATTTATTCTCTTGTCTTCGAATTACGCATAGAATAGTAAAACGGCCATGATCGTCGGTTCAGTATGTCCTTCAGAACTTTAATAAGACTAACTCCCTGGAGACTAATTGTATAAGCTGATGGTTGGTTTGATCGTATTTTCGGGTCAGAACCAAACAATCATATTTATATTCCTGTAGACGCTCAAATAAATCTATTTATTTTTCTCCGTGAATGAATGTCAAGTTTCCGGTGCCATTTTCGCTGAAAGCGTACCATACCATTACATGGCCACCACCGTGCTTAACTGTCCGTCACAAATTTTTCGGATCCAATTCAGTATTTGGATTACTCTTACACGTCTGTCAGACCTAAAAATATTAAATAAGCTTTCGTCAGTCAATATGACGTTCTCCAGAACTCTTCCGGTTCCATTACATACTTTTGAGCGTATTCCAGCCGCTTTTTCTTATTTTTAGCAGATATAAACGGCTTCTTCAGAGCAACACGACCTCGGTATTTTTTCACATGAAGTATGTTCCGTACCGTTTGAGGATTAACCTGTTTGTTTTCAAAATTCTTCAGGCTGTTTGCTAGTTTCGGGGCACTGATTTTAGGATTCTGACTGATTTCCCTGACAATAATGCGATGTTGACGATCCGTAAGCTTAAGTTTGCGGCCTCTTCCTGGAGTGGTCTCCGGGGAGTTAGTCTTCTTAAAGTTCTGAAGGACATACTGAACCGACGATCGTGGCCGTTTTACTATACCTGCAATTTCGGACAAGCTTTTACCGTCATTCTTCAGATCAGCAATCAGTTTTCGGATGTCAACGGGTATTTTTTTGTGAGGAGCAGACATTTAATTTTTGTGGATTTAATTAACAGGAAAATGTCTGCTTTTCACAAAAAAATACCCGTTGACATCCGGAAACACGAAAATCTACTGATTTATGCTAGATAAAGTTCATTTTACCGAATTTATCGCTCAGACCACTGGAAATTGTCTTTGCTGAGATTCAACTCACGTTTCTGCGTTTGACAGACTGACATATAACTGTTTACTTGACTAATATTTGACAAAGGCCTCAGTGTACGGACAATTTTTTGCCGTCGTTTTTGGGACTTTCTATACAAAATGAATTGGATTATTTTTAAGGTTTAATTCAAAAACATTTTTAATAATGATCTACAAAAAGGACTAGTTTCTGCAGAGAATGATGTAATTGTAGTATTTTTATTGACTGAAAAAGTGCACTTTTTGATTGTTTGGATTTCAAGGTACGTGCTGTACGGACAATTTTTTTAAACAGTGTACAAGCGAAGTAAACGGTGCCAAAAAAAATAAACTAAAAAAAAATTGTTTTTAAAATGCTGAAGGAATGTTTTGTTTGTATACTTTGTGGTGAACAATTGGGACCAGGGTTTCTCGTTCGGTCCTAAATCTGAATTGTTTATAAATCAGATACATATGATAGGTATTTGACATGCAATATTTACCAATTGAAAAACTTTTTGAGAGAAAGCAATCAAGATAGGAATTTAGCAGTGTTGATTGATTATTTTTGTCTTCACAGTTTTCCGTCGCACGACTAAAGTTGATGCACATAATTCATAAAATTCACTCGGCAGTCGGCAACTCATTCAATGGCAACCGTTCTCCAATTTCTTTGATGTTGATTCAATTACCATCTTATCAGATTAATATACGATTGGAAATACCTGCATTATAAGAATAAATAAATAAATATATAATTTCAAGATATGATTGAATTTTTTTTAAATTAATAAAACGGGACTATAAATAAAAATTGTTGATTGAAAATTCATGTTGAGGCATGGATTAGAGTTTATTATAGTTTTTGTTTCATTTTCAAGTAATCCGTCTCACGATATAACTTGACAAACATAATTCCTGAAATTCAACCGTTCTCTTTTTTCTCTTCTGTTTTTCTATAAGATGAGAAATTTTCCATGGGTGCACAGTTTCACTGCCATTCATCCAAAATCAACTTGTTTGTATGCTGAAGGTAAAGAATAACGGCATTTATAGATTCGAAAGAACATTTGTGTAATATACATGGTTCATCACTATGGGTGCACAGATTCACCGCATTTTCAGTTTGTTTCGAATTCAGTTTCGAATCTATAAATGCCTTTATTCTTTATCTTTAGCAAGTTTGTTTTGGTAGAGTGGCAGTAAATCCGTGCACCCATGGTAAATTGCCCTACTCATAAAACCTACAATATCAGGTATAATTTATATACAACATGTTGAAAAACTCCAGAGCGGTGGGTGCTATAAAATATCTACTACAACAAAATTGAAGTGAAACCGTGCACCCATGGTCAAAATCTATAACCATTTAACATAAATTTCAAATATAATTGATAGTGTATTTCAACTTTTTGATAAATATTTTTAATATTCAATTTATGACATACACGCAATCGTCAACTATGTCAAAATGAGGTGATTACGTGCACCCACTGTGAATTTTTTTTTGCATTTTATACCAAAAATATTCTCTTATAAGTAACAAAATAATATCAAAACAAAAAAAAATAAAAATATTATGTTATAAAAAATTTCCCCTTTACCATTCATTTTGACTGGTCACGGTTCAAATAGGTATATTCAATTTGCCGGTCTCTTTAGTGTTAAATTAGGTCGGAACAAATAACAATTTCTTCTTTTCACGAAATTTCCAAAAATCCGGAAGGGAGGAATAAACCAAGTTTGAAGTATTTTATGGAAATTTCGAAAAAAATATCAAATATCAGAGAGATTGCAATGGGCAAAGAATCACTCAGGTAGTATAAAAAACAAAGCCCTAGCTCACATTTTCAAGCATCTGTTCGTTTCTTCTACCCAAAGCGCTCTAGCTTTGATCTGTCCACCTAGAAGTTTTATCATATTTAAAATATAATTCTACTTAGGGTAAGTGTACCTAAGACAACGGCTTAAGGAAGCTTTTTTCATTAATTCAATAGAATTGCCTTGCATGTTGATTTGAAACTGATATTTATTCATTCAACTTTATTTCGAATACTGTTTTATGAAACTATGTAGGAAATAAATCAATCCATTACGTACTTTTAAGTCAATTAATGATTTATTTTTCTCATTCAAGTTCCTCCATTGTCGTACCAGGTTCTTAATTCCGTCGTACAAGGAGACCGGAATTGTCTCAATTTATTCCACCCTCTTCAGAAATACATTTAAAATTTTGCGGTTGCGGTTCATGCAATTAGCATCAGCTTACATCGAACGGATCAACCGCGCAGGATAACAGCAGAAGTTCTCTCGAGTAACCAGTCGCAATAAGCTATGAAACTATTATAGCTTTATTCTAAACAGGTCTACCATTGCTTGGCTAATACATCTGCAGGCAGCAAAGTATTGTACCTTCTATTCAACTCTACCGAAATTGTCTCAAACTATTCCTCCCTCATGAGGGATAGATTTGAAATTTTGCGGTTGCGGTTCATACAAATGCGATTATTTACTTCGCACGGATCAACCGCGCAGGATAACTGCAAAGTTCGAATGAGATCTAAGTCGCAATAAAATGGACTTGCCAAGAAATCCCAAGGTAGCGTTTTTGTAGCTAGGTACCATTGCTTGGCTAAGGCAATTGCAGGCAGCAAAATATTAGACCTTACAAATTGAATTCACCCTGTAAATGTATTTTGTACCAACACACTCTCCAACGGACTGGGCTGCCATGATCAAGGATTTGTCTGTAAAATAAAATTTTATAACATTCAAACAGACATTTTTCACAAATTACATGGCACAAATTTACACAGTAACTGCATATATTTAAAGAACATCAACATTTTTAATAGTACTTTATGTTTTTCTACGCAATGAGACTGAATAGTAAGACATTTGAGGAGAGGCAGAATCACACTTGAGTTTTGTCAACATGTGTATTCTTATGTATGTGGGAACCCTGGCGAAGGATATCGACACCAGAGGTGCCAGGTCGTTTTGTCAAAAATCAGGACACCGCGAAGAAAAAATCAGGATTTTTCAGGACACCCCCAAATGGCTGAAAACAAAATGCAGTTCTGCTTAGATTGCATAACTAGAGGCGAAATATAGGTGCTGAAGATGCCTCGAATTATGCAACTGAAGCGAGAATAACCTTGGCTGGCCTGCAGTTAATATCGAAAAACCTCATTTTAATGTAATTTGAATCAAAGAATCTCATTGGTTCAACTGGTTAAACTATTTTATTTAAGATTTGTTTGATGTTCTCATCATTTAACAATAAATTTACTTATGTTTTGGATATTTTTCAAAAATCAGGACTAATCAGGACATTTTAAGGGTCATTTTTCAAAAATCAGGACAATTCAAGCGTTTTTGAAAAATCAGGACGGTCTCTCAAAAATCAGGACAAATCCTGATAAATCAGGACACCTGACACCCCTGATCGACACAAAGCAACTCCACGTTCACTGAACCAAATCGGGCAATAAAATTCATTAAAGCGTTTTAGTAGCTTTTATTTTAGGAAGTTGGATAAAAAGTACTAGAAAATCCAATAAATATAATCATAAAATCCAATAGATTTTACAATTTTTTTTGGCTATGATGTACCTAGTATAAACTAATAAAAAATCCAATAAATTTCATACGTTTGTTCTGTAATACTACACCAAATTAATTGTATCTGAAAATCTAATAAATTTCATAAATATGATTCGGTATAGTTTTTAGTAGTTGTGGTTTGCATTCAGAACAAATAATTTCTGGCCAGGCTGTGAAATTTTAAAGAAAAACCGCTGTTCGTTAAAATTGTTCTATATTTGAATTGAGATCGGATTATCATGAAGGAAGGGAAAAGCACGGAAAATTTGCGATTATTGGAATGTAAAACAGGTACGTAA